>NW_025422487.1:0-300000 GCF_904849725.1 Hordeum vulgare subsp. vulgare
TGTATGCTATTACTCACTAATTTTGGGTCCCCTTATGATCCGGATGTTTCGGAAACTACGGGGTCCGGTTACTCGGAACTGGCCAAAACTCGCAGTTTTGGCCTATTCCGACTAGTTTTGTATGCTATTAGTCACTGATTTTGGGTCCCCTTTTGATCTAAACGCTTTCGATAACCCTAGGGTCCGGTTACGGGGAACTCGTCAAAACTCGCAGTTTTCTGCTATTCGGGCCAGTTTTGTATGCTATTCGTCACGGATTATTGGTCCTGCTGCGATCCGAACGTTTTGGGAACCTTGGGATCCGGTTATGGTGAACTCGTCAAAACTCGCAGTTTTGGCCTATTTCGGCCAGTTTTCTATGCTATTAGTCACTGAATTTGGTCCCACTGTGATCCGAATGTTTCCGAAACCTGGGGGTCCGGTTATGCGGAACTCGCCCAAACTAGCAGTTTTGGCCTATTCTGGCTCGTTCTATATGCTATTGCTCAATGATTTTGGATCCCGCTGTGATCCGAACATTTTCGAAACCCCGTGGTCCGGTTACGGGAACTCGTCAAAATTCCATGTTATTGCCTAATCTGGCCAGTTTTGTATGCTATTAGTCACTGATTTCGGTCCTGCTGCGATCCAAATGTTTTGGGAACCCCCGGGGTCTGGTTACGGGGAACTCGTTAAAAACTCGCAGTTTTGGCCTATTCCAGCCAGTTTTGTATGCTATTAGTCACTGATTTTGGGTCCCGCTGTGATCCAAACGTTTCCGGACCTTGGGGTCGGGTTATGGGGAACTCGTCAAAACTCACAGTTTTGGCCTATTCTGGCTAGTTCTGTATGCTATTCATCACTGATGTTGGGTCGTGCTGCGATCCGAACCTTTTGGGAACCTCGGGGTCCGGTTATGGGGAACTCGTCAAAACTCACAGTTTTGGCCTATTTCGGCCAGTTTTGTATGCCGTTAGTCACTGATTTTGGGTCCCGCTGTGATCCGAATGTTTCCGGAACCTCGGGGTCCGGTTTACGGGGAACTCGTCAAAACTGGACCCCGAGGTTCCGGAAACATTCGGATCACAGCGGGACCCAAAATCAGTGACTAACGGCATACAAAACTGGCCGAAATAGGCCAAAACTGTGAGTTTTGACGAGTTCCCCATAACCGGACCCCGAGGTTCCCAAAAGGTTCGGATCGCAGCACGACCCAACATCAGTGATGAATAGCATACAGAACTAGCCAGAATAGGCCAAAACTGTGAGTTTTGACGAGTTCCCCATAACCCGACCCCAAGGGTCCGGAAACGTTTGGATCACAGCGGGACCCAAAATCAGTGACTAATAGCATACAAAACTGGCTGGAATAGGCCAAAACTGCGAGTTTTTACGAGTTCCCCGTAACCAGACCCCGGGGTTCCCAAAACATTTGGATCGCAGCAGGACCGAAAATCAGTGACTAATAGCATACAAAACTGGCCAGATTAGGCAATAACATGGAATTTTGACGAGTTCCCGTAACCGGACCACGGGGGTTTCGAAAATGTTCGGATCACAGCGGGATCCAAAATCATTGAGCAATAGCATATAGAACGAGCCAGAATAGGCCAAAACTGCTAGTTTGGGCGAGTTCCGCATAACCGGACCCCCAGGTTTCGGAAACATTCGGATCACAGTGGGACCCAAATTCAGTGACTAATAGCATAGAAAACTGGCCGAAATAGGCCAAAACTGCGAGTTTTGACGAGTTCACCATAACCGGATCCCAAGGTTCCCAAAACGTTCGGATCGCAGCAGGACCAATAATCCGTGACGAATAGCATACAAAACTGGCCCGAATAGCAGAAAACTGCGAGTTTTGACGAGTTCCCCGTAACCGGACCCTAGGGTTATCGAAAGCGTTTAGATCAAAAGGGGGACCCAAAATCAGTGACTAATAGCATACAAAACTAGTCGGAATAGGCCAAAACTGCGAGTTTTGGCCAGTTCCGAGTAACCGGACCCCGTAGTTTCCGAAACATCCGGATCATAAGGGGACCCAAAATTAGTGAGTAATAGCATACAAAATTGGCTGGAGTAGGCGAAAACTGCGAGTTTTGACGAGTTCCTGTAATCGGACCAAGGGGTTCGATCCCGAAACGTTCGAATGACAGCGGGACCCAAAATCAGTGACTAATAGCATACAAAACTGGCTGGGACTAGGCCAAAACTTCGAGTTTTGATGAGTTCCCGTAACCGGACCCCGGGTTCCCAAAATGTTCGGATCACAGCGGGATCCAAAATCAGTGAGTAATAGCATGCAGAACTAGCCAGAATAGGCCAAAACTGCGAGTTTTGACGAGTTCCCTGTAACCGGAATCCGATGTTCCGGAAACATCCGGATCACAGCGGGACCCAAAATCAGTGACTAATTACATAGAAAACTGGCCGAAATAGGCCAAATCTGCGAGTTGTGACGAGTTCCCCATAACCGGACCCCGAGGTTCCCAAAACGTTCGAATCGCAGGAGGACCCAAAATCCATGACTAATAGCATACAAAACTGACCCGAATAGGCCAAAACTGCGAGTTTTGACGAGTTCCCCGTAACCGGACCCTAGGGTTACCGAAAGTGTTCAGATCACAATGGGACCCAAAATCAGTGACTAATAGCATACAAAACTGGTTGGAATAGGCCAAAACTACGAGTTTTCGCGAGTTCCCCGTGACCGGACACCGTAGTTCCCGAAACGTCCGAATCATAACGGGACCCAAAATTAGTGAGTAATAGCATACAAAATTGGCCGGAGTAGGCGAAACTGCGAGTTTTGACGAGTTCCCGTAATCGGACCAAGGGGTTCGATCCCGAAATGTTCGGATCACAGCGGCACCAAAAATCAGTGACTAATAGCATACAACACTCGTTGGAGTAGGCCAAAACTGCGAGTTTTGATGAGTTCCCGTAACCGGACCCCGGGGTTCCCAAAACGTTCGGATCGTAGCGGGATCCAAAATCAGTAAGGCATAGCATGCAGAACTAGCCAGAATAGGCCAAAAGTGCGAGTTTTGACGGGTTCCCTGTAACTGGACCCCGATGTTCGGAAAACATCCGGATCACAGCGGGACCCAAAATGAGTGACTACTTGCATAGAAAACTGGCCGAAATAGGCCAAAACTGCGAGTTTTTACGAGTTCTTCGTAACTGGACCCCGGGTTCCCAAAACGTTTGGATTGCAGGAGGACCCAAAATCAGTGACTAATAGCATACAAATGTGCCCAAAATAGGCCAAAACTGCGGGATTGGACCAGTTCCCCGTAACTAGATCTCGGGGTGCCCGAAACGTTCGGATCGCAGCGGGATCCAAAATCAGTGAGGAATAGCATACAGAACTAGCCAGAATACACCAAAACTGCAAGTTTTGACGAGTTCCCCATAACCGGACCCCGAGGTTCCGGAAACGTTTGGATCACACCGGGACGCAAAATCAGTGACTAACGGATACAAAACTGGCCAAAATAGGCCAAAACTGCGAGTTTTACGAGTTCCCCATAACCGGACCCCGGGGTTCCCAAAACGTTCGGATCGCAGCCGGACCCAAAATCAATGATGAATAGCATACAAAACTGGCCAGAATAGGCAAAACTGCGAGTTTTGACGAATTCCCCGTAACCGGACCCTAGGGTTCCCGAAGCATTCAGATCACAACGGGACCCAAAATCAGTGACTAATAGCATACAAAACTGGTCGGAATAGGCCAGAACTGCGAGTTTTCGCGAGTTCCCGTAACCGGACCACGTAGTTCCTGAAACGTCCGGAACACAACGGGACCCAAAATCAGTTAGTAATAGCATACAAAATGGCCGGAGTAGGTGAAAACTGCGAGGTTTTGACGAGTTCCCGTAATCGGACCAAGGGGTTCGATCCCGAAACGTTCGGATCACAGCGGGACCCAAAATCAGTGACTAATAGCATAGAAAACTGGCTGGAGTAGGCCAAAACTACGAGTTTTGATGAGTTCCCGGTAACCGGACCCCGGGGTTCCCAAAACGTTCGGATCGCAGCAGGACCCAAAATCAGTGACTAATAGCATACAAAACTGGCCAGTATAGGCCAAAATTGCGAGTTTTGACGAATTCCCCGTAACCGGACCCAAGGGGTTCTCGAAGCGTTCAGACTACAACGGGACCCAAAATCAGTGACTAATTGCATACAAAACTGGCTGGAGTAAGCAAAAACTAGGAGTTTTGACGAGTTCCCCGTAACCAGACCCCGGGGTTCCCAAAACGTTCGGATCGCAAGCAGGACCCAAAATCAATGACTAATACCATACAAAACTGGACAGAATAGGCCAAAACTGTGAGTTTTGACGAGTTCCCCATAACTGGACCCAAGGGTCCGGAAACGTTTGGATCACAGCGGGACCCAAAATCAGTGACTAATAGCATACAAAACTGGTTGGAATAGGCCAAAACTGCGAGTTTTACGAGTTCCCTGTAACCACACCCCGGGGTTCCCAAAACGTTCGGATCGCAGCAGGACCGAAAATCTGTGACTAATAGCATACATGACTGGCCGGAGTATGCAAAAATTGGAGTTTTGACGAGTTCCCGTAACCGGACCCCGGGGTTTCGAAAACGTTCGGATCACAGCGGGATCCAAAATCATTGAGCAATAGCATATAGAACGAGCCAGAATAGGCCAAAACTGCTAGTTTTTGGCGAGTTCCCCGTAACCGGACCCGCAGGTTCCGGAAACATTCGGATCACAGCGGGACCCAAAATCAGTGACTAATAGCATACAAAACTGGCCGAAATAGGCCAAAACTGCGAGTTTTGACGAGTTCCCCATAACCGGACCCCGAGGATCCCAAAACGTTCGGATCGCAGCAGGACCCAAAATCCGTGACGAATAGCATACAAAACTGGCCCGAATAGGCCAAAACTGTGAGTTTTTCACGAGTTCCCCGTAACCGGACCCTAGGGTTCCCGAAGCGGTCAGATCACAACGGGACCCAAAATCAGTGACTAATAACATACGAAACTAGTCGGAATAGGCCAAAACTGCGAGTTTTGGCGAGTTCCCCGTAACCGGACCACGTAGTTCCCGAAACGTCCGGATCATAACGGGACCCAAAATCAATGACTAATAGCATACAAAACTGGCTAGTATAGGCCAAAACTGCGAGTTTTGACGAATTCCCCGTAACCGACCCCGGGTTCTCGAAGCGTTCAGACCACAGCGGAACCAAAATCAGTGACTAATTGCATACAAAACTGGCGGAGTAGGCAAAAACTGGGAGTTTTTGATGAGTTCCCGTAACGGGACCCCGGGGTTCCGAAAACGTTCGGATCACACGGGATCCAAAAGCAGTGAGCAATAGCATACAGAACGAGCCAGAATAGGCCAAAACTCTGAGTTTTGACCAGTTCCCCGTAACCGGACCCCAAGGTTCCGGAAACATTCGGATCACAGCGGGACCCAAAATCAGTGACTAACGGCATACAAAACTGGCCGAAATAGGCCAAAACTGTGAGTTTTGACGAGTTCCCCATAACCGACCCCGAGGTTCCCAAAAGGTTCGGATCGCAGCAGGACCCAACATCAGTGATGAATAGCATACAGAACTAGCCAGAATAGGCCAAAACTGTGAGTTTTGACGAGTTCCCCAATAACCCGACCCCAAGGGTCCGGAAACGTTTTGGATCACAGCGGGACCCAAAATCAGTGACTAATAGCATACAAAACTGGCTCGAATAGGCCAAAACTGCGAGTTTTTACGAGTTCCCCGTAACCAGACCCCGGGGGTTCCCAAAACATTTGGATCGCAGGAGGACCGAAAAATCAGTGACTAATAGCATACAAAACTGGCCAGATTAGGCAATAACATGGAATTTTGACGAGTTCCCGTAACCGGACCCCGGGTTTCGAAAATGTTCGGATCACAGCGGGATCCAAAATCATTGAGCAATAGCATATAGAACGAGCCAGAATAGGCCAAAACTGCTAGTTTGGGCGAGTTCCGCATAACCGGACCCCCAGGTTTCGGAAACATTCGGATCACAGTGGGACCCAAATTCAGTGACTAATAGCATAGAAAACTGGCCGAAATAGGCCAAAACTGCGAGTTTTGACGAGTTCACCATAACCGGATCCCAAGGTTCCCAAAATGTTCGGATCGCAGCAGGACCAATAATCCATGACGAATAGCATACAAAACTGGACCGAATAGCAGAAAACTGCGAGTTTTGACGAGTTCCCCGTAACCGGACCCTAGGGTTTTCGAAAGCGTTTAGATCAAAAGGGGACCCAAAATCAGTGACTAATAGCATACAAAACTAGTCGGAATAGGCCAAAACTGTGAGTTTTGGCCAGTTCCGAGTAACCGGACCCCGTAGTTTCCGAAACATCCGGATCATAAGGGGACCCAAAATTAGTGAGTAATAGCATACAAAATTGGCTGGAGTAGGCGAAAACTGCTAGTTTTGACGAGTTCCTGTAATCGGACCAAGGGGTTCGATCCCGAAACGTTCGAATGACAGCGGGACCCAAAATCAGTGACTAATAGCATACAAAACTGGCTGGACTAGGCCAAAACTTCGAGTTTTGATGAGTTCCCGTAACCGGACCCCGGGGTTCCCAAAATGTTCGGATCACAGCGGGATCCAAAATCAGTGAGTAATAGCATGCAGAACTAGCCAGAATAGGCCAAAACTGCGAGTTTTGACGAGTTCCCTGTAACCGGACGCCGATGTTCCGGAAACATCCGGATCACAGCGGGACCCAAAATCAGTGACTAATTACATAGAAAACTGGCCGAAATAGGCCAAATCTGCGAGTTGTGACGAGTTCCCCATAACCGGACCCCGAGGTTCCCAAAACGTTCGAATCGCAGGAGGACCCAAAATCCATGACTAATAGCATACAAAACTGACCCGAATAGGCCAAAACTGCGAGTTTTGACGAGTTCCCCGTAACCGGACCCTAGGGTTACCGAAAGTGTTCAGATCACAATGGGACCCAAAATCAGTGACTAATAGCATACAAAACTGGTTGGAATAGGCCAAAACTGCGAGTTTTCGCGAGTTCCCCGTAACCGGACCCCGTAGTTCCCGAAACGTCCGAATCATAACGGGACCCAAAATTAGTGAGTAATAGCATACAAAATTGGCCGGAGTAGGCGAAACTGCGAGTTTTGACGAGTTCCCGTAATCGGACCAAGGGGTTCGATCCCGAAATGTTCGGATCACAGCGGCACCAAAAATCAGTGACTAATAGCATACAACACTCGTTGGAGTAGGCCAAAACTGCGAGTTTTGATGAGTTCCCGTAACCGGACCCCGGGGTTCCCAAAACGTTCGGATCGTAGCGGGATCCAAAATCAGTAAGGCATAGCATGCAGAAGTAGCCAGAATAGGCCAAAAGTGCGAGTTTTGACGAGTTCCCTATAACTGGACCCCGATGTTCGGAAAACATCCGGATCACAACGGGACCCAAAATGAGTGACTACTTGCATAGAAAACTGGCCGAAATAGGCCAAAACTGCGAGTTTTTACGAGTTCTGCGTAACTGGACCCCGGGGTTCCCAAAACGTTTGGATTGCAGGAGGACCCAAAATCAGTGACTAATAGCATACAAATGTGCCCAAAATAGGCCAAAACTGCGGGATTTGACCAGTTCCCCGTAACTAGACCTCGGGGTGCCCGAAACGTTCGGACCGCAGCGGGATCCAAAATCAGTGAGGAATAGCATACAGAACTAGCCAGAATACACCAAAACTGCAAGTTTTGACGAGTTCCCCATAACCGGACCCCGAGGTTCCGGAAACGTTTGGATCACACCGGGACGCAAAATCAGTGACTAACAGCATACAAAACTGGCCAAAATAGGCCAAAACTGCGAGTTTTTACGAGTTCCCCATAACCGGACCCCGGGGTTCCCAAAACGTTCGGATCGCAGCTGGACCCAAAATCAATGATGAATAGCATACAAAACTGGCCAGAATAGGCCAAAACTGCGAGTTTTGATGAATTCCCCGTAACCGGACCCTAGGGTTCCCGAAGCATTCAGATCACAACGGGACCCAAAATCAGTGACTAATAGCATACAAAACTGGTCGGAATAGGCCAAAACTGCGAGTTTTCGCGAGTTCCCCGTAACCGCACCACGTAGTTCCTGAAACGTCCGGAACACAACGGGACCCAAAATCAGTTAGTAATAGCATACAAAATTGGCCGGAGTAGGTGAAAACTGCGAGTTTTGATGAGTTCCCGTAATCGGACCAAGGGGTTCGATCCCGAAACGTTCGGATCACAACGGGACCCAAAATCAGTGACTAATAGCATAGAAAACTAGCTGGAGTAGGCCAAAACTACGAGTTTTGATGAGTTCCCGTAACCGGACCCCGGGGTTCCCAAAACGTTCGGATCGCAGCAGGACCCAAAATCAGTCACTAATAGGATACAAAACTGGCCAGTATAGGCCAAAATTGCGAGTTTTGACGAATTCCCCGTAACCGGACCCAAGGGGTTCTCGAAGCGTTCAGACTACAACGGGACCCAAAATCAGTGACTAATTGCATACAAAACTGGCTGGAGTAAGCAAAAACTAGGAGTTTTGACGAGTTCCCCGTAACCAGACCCCGGGGTTCCCAAAACGTTCGGATCGCAGCAGGACCCAAAATCAATGACTAATACCATACAAAACTGGCCAGAATAGGCCAAAACTGTGAGTTTTGACGAGTTCCCCATAACTGGACCCCAAGGGTCCGGAAACGTTTGGATCACAGCGGGACCCAAAATCAGTGACTAATAGCATACAAAACTGGTTGGAATATGCCAAAACAGCGAGTTTTACGAGTTGCCTGTAACCACACCCCGGGGTTCCCAAAACGTTCGGATCGCAGCAGGACCGAAAATCTGTGACTAATAGCATACAAGACTGGCCGGAGTATGCAAAAATTGGAGTTTTGACGAGTTCCCGTAACCGGACCCCGGGGTTTCGAAAACGTTCGGATCACAACGGGATCCAAAATCATTGAGCAATAGCATATAGAACGAGCCAGAATAGGCCAAAACTGCTAGTTTTGGCGAGTTCCCCGTAACCGGCCCCCCAGGTTCCGGAAACTTTCGGATCACAGCGGGACCCAAAATCAGTGACTAATAGCATACAAAACTGGCCGAAATAGGCCAAAACTGCGAGATTTGACGAGTTCCCCATAACCGGACCCCGAGGATCCCAAAACGTTCGGATCGCAGCAGGACCCAAAATTCGTGACGAATAGCATACAAAACTGGCGTGAATAGGCCAAAACTGCGAGTTTTCACGAGTTCCCCGTAACCGGACCCTAGGGTTCCCGAAGCGGTCAGATCACAACGGGACCCAAAATCAGTGACTTATAACATACGAAACTAGTCGGAATAGGCCAAAACTGCGAGTTTTGGCGAGTTCCCCATAACCGGACCACGTAGTTCCCGAAACGTCCGGATCATAACGGGACCCAAAATCAATGACTAATAGCATACAAAACTGGCCAGTATAGGCCAAAACTGCGAGTTTTGACGAATTCCCCGTAACCCGACCCCGGGGTTCTCGAAGCGTTCAGACCACAGTGGGAACCAAAATCAGTGACTAATTGCATACAAAACTGGCCGGAGTAGGCAAAAACTGGGAGTTTTGATGAGTTCCCGTAACGGGACCCCGGGGTTCCGAAAACGTTCGGATCACAGCGGGATCCAAAATCAGTGAGCAATAGCATACAGAACGAGCCAGAATAGGCCAACACTCTGAGTTTTGACGAGTTCCCCGTAACCGGACCCCGAGGTTCCGGAAACATTCGGATCACAGCGGGACCCAAAATCAGTGACTAACGGCATACAAAACTGGCCGAAATAGGCCAAAACTGTGAGTTTTGACGAGTTCCCCATAACCGGACCCCGAGGTTCCCAAAACGTTCGGATCGCAGCAGGACCCAACATCAGTGATGAATAGCATATAGAACTAGCCAGAATAGGCCAACTGTTAGTTTTGACGAGTTCCCCATAACCCGACCCCAAGGGTCCGAAAACGTTTGGATCACAGCGGGACCCAAAATCAGTGACTAATAGCATACAAAACTTGCTGGAATAGGCCAAAACTGCGAGTTTTTACGAGTTCCCCATAACCAGACCCCGGGGTTCCCAAAACATTTGGATCGCAGCAGGACCGAAAATCAGTGACTAATAGCATACAAAACTGGCCAGATTAGGCAATAACATGGAATTTTGACGAGTTCCCGTAACCGGACCCCGGGGTTTCGAAAATGTTCGGATCACAGCGGGATCCAAAATCATTGAGCAATAGCATATAGAACGAGCTAGAATAGGCCAAAACTGCTAGTTTGGGCGAGTTCCGTATAACCGGACCCCCAGGTTTCGGAAACATTCGGATCACAGTGGGACCCAAATTCAGTGACTAATAGCATAGAAAACTGGCCGAAATAGGCCAAAACTGCGAGTTTTGACGAGTTCACCATAACCGGACCCCAAGGTTCCCAAAACGTTCGGATCGCAGCAGGACCAATAATCCGTGACGAATAGCATACAAAACTGGCCCGAATAGCAGAAAACTGCGAGTTTTGACGAGTTCCCCGTAACCGGACGCTAGGGTTATCGAAAGCGTTCAGATCAAAAGGGGACCCAAAATCAGTGACTAATAGCATACAAAACTAGTCGGAATAGGCCAAAGCTGCGAGTTTTGGCCAGTTCCGAGTAACCGGACCCCGTAGTTTCCGAAACATCCGGATCATAAGGGGACCCAAAATTAGTGAGTAATAGCATACAAAATTGGCTGGAGTAGGCGAAAACTGCGAGTTTTGACGAGTTCCTGTAATCGGACCAAGGGGTTCGATCCCGAAACGTTCGAATGACAGCGGGACCCAAAATCAGTGACTAATAGCATACAAAACTGGCTGGACTAGGCCAAAACTTCGAGTTTTGATGAGTTCCCGTGACCGGACCCCGGGGTTCCCAAAATGTTTGGATCACAGCGGGATCCAAAATCAGTGAGTAATAGCATGCAGAACTAGCCAGAATAGGCCAAAACTGCGAGTTTTGACGAGTTCCCTGTAACCGGTCGCCGATGTTCCGGAAACATCCGGATCACAGCGGGACGCAAAATCAGTGACTAATTACATAGAAAACTGGCCGAAATAGGCCAAATCTGCGAGTTGTGACGAGTTCCCCATAACCGGACCCCGAGGTTCCCAAAACGTTCGAATCGCAGGAGGACCCAAAATCCATGACTAATAGCATACAAAACTGACCCGAATAGGCCAAAACTGCGAGTTTTGACGAGTTCCCCGTAACCGGACCCTAGGGTTACCGAAAGTGTTCAGAACACAGTGGGACCCAAAATCAGTGACTAATAGCATACAAAACTGGTTGGAATAGGCCAAAACTGCGAGTTTTCGCGAGTTCCCCGTAACCGGACCCCGTAGTTCCCGAAACGTCCGAATCATAACGGGACCCAAAATGAGTGAGTAATAGCATACAAAATTGGCCGGAGTAGGCGAAACTGCAAGTTTTGACGAGTTCCCGTAATCGGACCAAGGGGTTCGATCCCGAAATGTTCGGATCACAGCGGCACCCAAAATCAGTGACTAATAGCATACAACACTCGCTGGAGTAGGCCAAAACTGCGAGTTTTGATGAGTTCCCGTAACCGGACCTCGGGGTTCCCAAAACGTTCGGATCGGAGCGGGATCCAAAATCAGTAAGGCATAGCATGCAAAAATAGCCAGAATAGGCCAAAAGTGCGAGTTTTGACGAGTTCCCTGTAACTGGAACCCGATGTTCGGAAAACATCCGGATCACGGCGGGACCCAAAATGAGTGACTTCTTGCATAGAAAACTGGCCGAAATAGGCCAAAACTGCGAGTTTTTACGAGTTCTGCGTAACTGGACCCCGGGGTTCCCAAAACGTTTGGATTGCAGGAGGACCCAAAATCAGTGAGTAATAGCATACAAATGTGCCCAAAATAGGCCAAAACTGCGAGATTTGACCAGTTCCCCGTAACTAGACCTCGGGGTGCCCGAAACGTTCGGATCGCAGCGGGATCCAAAATCAGTGAGGAATAGCATACAGAACTAGCTAGAATACACCAAAACTGCAAGTTTTGACGAGTTCCCCATAACCGGACCCCGAGGTTCCGGAAACGTTTGGATCACAGCGGGACGCAAAATCAGTGACTAACGGCATACAAAACTGGCCAAAATAGGCCAAAACTGCGAGTGTTTACGATTTCCCCATAACCGGACCCCGGGGTTCCCAAAACGTTCGGATCGCACCAGGACCCAAAATCAATGATGAATAGCATACAAAACTGGCAAGAATAGGCCAAAACTGCGAGTTTTGACGAATTCCCCGTAACCGGACCCTAGGGTTCCCAAAGCATTCAGATCACAACGGGACCCAAAATCAGTGACTAATAGCATACAAAACTGGTCGGAATAGGCCAAAACTGCGAGTTTTCGCGAGTTCCCCGTAACCGGACCACGTAGTTCCTGAAACGTCCGGAACACAATGGGACCCAAAATAAGTTAGTAATAGCATACAAAATTGGCCGGAGTAGGTGAAATCTGCGAGTTTTGATGAGTTCCCGTAATCGGACCAAGGGGTTCGATCCCGAAACGTTCGGATCACAGCGGGACCCAAAATCAGTGACTAATAGCATACAAAACTGGCTGGAGTAGGCCAAAACTGCGAGTTTTGATGAGTTCCCGTAACCGGACCCCGGGGTTCCCAAAACGTTCGGATCGCAGCAGGACCCAAAATCAGTGACTAATAGCATACAAAACTGGCCAGTATAGGCCAAAATTGCGAGTTTTGACGAATTCCCCGTAACCGGACCCAAGGGGTTCTCGAAGCGTTCAGACTACAACGGGACCCAAAATCAGTGACTAATTGCATACAAAATTGGCTGGAGTAAGCAAAAACTGGGAGTTTTGACGAGTTCCCCGTAACCAGACCCCGGGGTTCCCAAAACGTTCGGATCGCAGCAGGACCCAAAATCAATGACTAATACCATACAAAACTGGCCAGAATAGGCCAAAACTGTGAGATTTGACGAGTTGCCCATAACTGGACCCCAAGGGTCCGGAAACGTTTGGATCAGAGCGGGACCCAAAATCAGTGACTAATAGCATACAAAACTGGTTGGAATAGGCCAAAACTGTGAGTTTTACGAGTTCCCCGTAACCACACCCCGGGGTTCCCAAAACGTTCGGATCACAGCAGGACCGAAAATCAGTGACTAATAGCATACAAAACTGGCCGGAGTATGCAAAAATTGGAGTTTCTACGAGTTCCCGTAACCGGACCCCGGGGTTTCGAAAACGTTCGGATCACAGCGGGATCCAAAATCATTGAGCAATAGCATATAGAACGAGCCAGAATAGGCCAAAACTGCTAGTTTTGGCGAGTTCCCTGTAACCGGACCCCCAGGTTCCGGAAACATTCGGATCACAGCGGGACCCAAAATCAGTGAGTAATAGCATACAAAACTGGCCGAAATAGGCCAAAACTGCGAGTTTTGACGAGTTCCCCATAACCGGACCCCGAGGATCCCAAAACGTTCGGATCGCAGCAGGACCTAAAATCCGTGACGAATAGCATACAAAACTGCGAGTTTTCACGAGTTCCCCGTAACCGGACCCTAGGGTTCCCGAAGCGGTCATATCACAACGGGACCCAAAATCAGTGACTAGTAGCATACGAAACTAGTCGGAATAGGCCAAAACTGCGAGTTTTGGCGAGTTCCCCGTAACCGGACCACGTAGTTCCCAAAACGTCCGGATCATAACGGGACCCAAAATCAATGACTAATAGCATACAAAATTGGCCGTAGTAGGCGAAACTGCGAGTTTTGACGAGTTCCCGTAATCGGACCAAGGGGTTCGATCCCGAAATGTACGGATCACAACGAGACCCAAAATCAGTGACTAATAGCATACAAAACTGGCTGGAGTTGGCCAAAACTGCGAGTTTTGATGAGTTCCCGTAACCGGACCTCGGAGTTCCCAAAACGTTCGGATCGCAACGGGGTCCAAAATAAGTGAGCAATAGCATACAGAACTAGCCAGAATAGGCCAAAACTGCGAGTTTTGACGAGTTCCCTGTAACCGGATCCCGATGTTCCGGAAACATCGAGATCACACCGGGACCCAAAATTAGTGACTAATTGCACAGAAAACTGGCCGAAATAGGCCAAAACTGCGAGTTTTGACGATTTCTGCGTAACTGGACCCCGGGGTTCCCAAAATGTTTGGATTGCAGGAGGACCCAAAATCAGTGATTAATAGCATTAAAATGTGCCCAAAATAGGCCAAAACTGCGAGTTTTGACCAGTTCCCCGTATCTAGACCTCGGGGTTCTTGAAAGTTTGGATCGCAACGGGATCCAAAATCATTGAGGAATAGCATATAGAACTAGCCAAAATACACCAAAACTGCGAGTTTTGACGAGTTCCCCATAACCGGACCCCGAGGATCCCAAAACGTTCGGATCGCAGCAGGACCCAAAATCCGTGACGAATAGCATACAAAACTGGCCCGAATAGGCCAAAACTGCGAGTTTTCACGAGTTCCCCGTAACCGGACCCTAGGGTTCCCGAAGCGGTCAGATCACAACGGGACCCAAAATCAGTGACTAATAACATACGAAACTAGTCGGAATAGGCCAAAACTGCGAGTTTTGGCGAGTTCCCCGTAACCGGACCACGTAGTTCCCGAAACGTCCGGATCATAACGGGACCCAAAATCAATGACTAATAGCATACAAAACTGGCCAGTATAGGCCAAAACTGCGAGTTTTGACGAATTCCCCGTAACCGGAGCCCGGGGTTCTCGAGCGTTCAGACCACAGCGGGAACCAAAATCAGTGACTAATTGCATACAAAACTGGCCGGAGTAGGCAAAAACTGGGAGTTTTGATGAGTTCCCGTAACGGGACCCCGGGGTTCCGAAAACGTTCGGATCACAGCGGGATCCAAAATCAGTGAGCAATAGCATACAGAACGAGCCAGAATAGGCCAAAACTCTGAGTTTTGATGAGTTCCCCGTAACCGGACCCCAAGGTTCCGAAAACATTCGAGTCACAGCGGGACCCAAAATCAGTGACTAACGGCATACAAAACTGGCCGAAATAGGCCAAAACTGTGAGTTTTGACGAGTTCCCCATAACCGGACCCCGAGGTTCCCAAAACGTTCGGATCGCAGCAGGACCCAACATCAGTGATGAATAGCATACAGAACTAGCCAGAATAGGCCAAAACTGTTAGTTTTGACGAGTTCCCCATAACCCGACCCCAAGGGTCCGGAAACGTTTGGATCACAGCGGGACCCAAAATCAGTGACTAATAGCATAGAAAACTGGCTGGAATAGGCCAAAACTGCGAGTTTTTACGAGTTCCCCATAACCAGACCCCGGGGTTCCCAAAACATTTGGATCGCAGCAGGACCGAAAATCAGTGACTAATAGCATACAAAACTGGCCAGATTAGGCAATAACATGGAATTTTGACGAGTTCCCGTAACCGGACCCCGGGGTTTCGAAAATGTTCGGATCACAGCGGGATCCAAAATCATTGAGCAATAGCATATAGAACGAGCCAGAATAGGCCAAAACTGCTAGTTTGGGCGAGTTCCGCATAACCGGACCCCCAGGTTTCGGAAACATTCGGATCACAGTGGGACCCAAATTCAGTGACTAATAGCATAGAAAACTGGCCGAAATAGGCCAAAACTGCGAGTTTTGACGAGTTCACCATAACCGGATCCCAAGGTTCCCAAAATGTTCGGATCGCAGCAGGACCAATAATCCGTGACGAATAGCATACAAAACTGGCCCGAATAGCAGAAAACTGCGAGTTTTGACGAGTTCCCCGTAACCGGACCCTAGGGTTATCGAAAGCGTTTAGATCAAAAGGGGACCCAAAATCAGTGACTAATAGCATACAAAACTAGTCGGAATAGGCCAAAACTGCGAGTTTTGGCCAGTTCCGAGTAACCGGACCCCGTAGTTTCCGAAACATCCGGATCATAAGGGGACCCAAAATCAATGACTAATAACATACAAAATTGGCCGGAGTAGGCGACACTGCGAGTTTTGACGAGTTCCCGTAATCGGACCAAGGGGTTCGATCCCGAAACGTTCAGATCACAACGGGACCCAAAACCAGTGACTAATAGCATACAACACTGTCTGGAGTAGGCCAAAACTGCGAGTTTTGATGAGTTCCCGTAACCGGACCCCGGGGTTTCCAAAACGTTCGGATCGCAGCAAGATGCAAAATCAGTGAGCAATAGCATGCAGAACTAGCCCAGAATAGGCCAAAACTGCGAGTTTTGATGAGTTCCCTATAACCGGACCCCGATGTTCCGGAAACATCCGGATCACGGCGGGTCCCAAAATCAGTGACTAATTGCATAGAAAACTGGCCGAAATAGGTCAAAACTGCGAGTTTTGACGAGTTCTGCGTATCTGGACCCCGGGGTTCCCAAAATGTTCGGTTTGCAGGAGGTCCCAAAATCAGTGACTAATAGCATACAAACGTGGCCAAAATAGGCCAAAACTGCGAGTTTTGACGAGTTCCCCGTAACTAGACCTCGGGGTTCCCGAAACGTTCGGAACGCAGCGGGATCCAAAATTAGTGGGGAATAGCATACATCACTAGCCAGAATACGCCAAAACTGCGAGTTTTGACGAGATCCCCATAACCGGACCCCGAGGGTCCGGAAACGTTTGGATCACAGCGGGACCCAAAATCAGTGACTAATAGCATACAAAACTGGCTGCAATAGGCCAAAACTGCGAGTTTTTACGAGTTCCCCGTAACCAGACCCCGGGGTTCCCAAAACGTTCGGATCGCAGCAGGACCCAAAATCAGTGACTAGCATACAAAATTGGCCAGTATAGACCAAAACTGCGAGTTTTCGCGAGTTCCCCGTAACCGGACCACGTAGTTCCAGAAACGTCCGGAACACAACGGGACCCAAAATCAGTTAGTAATAGCATACAAAATTGGCCGGAGTAGGCGAAAACTGCGAGTTTTGACGAGTTCCCGTAATCGGACCAGGGGGTTCGATCCCGAAACGTTAGGATCACAGCGGGACCCAAAACCAGTGACTAATAGCATACAAAACTGGCTGGAGTAGGCCAAAACTGCGAGTTTTGATGAGTTCCCGTAACCGCATCCCGGGGTTCCCAAAACGTTTGGATCGCAGCAGGATCCAAAATCAGTGAGCAATAGCATGCAGAACTAGCCAGAATAGGCCAAAACTGCGAGTTTTGACGAGTTCCCTGTAACCGGACCCCGATGTTCCGGAAACATCCGGATCATAGCGGGACCCAAAATCAGTGACTAATTGCATAGAAAACTGGCCGAAATAGGTCAAAACTGCGAGTTTTGACGAGTTCTGCGTAACTGGACCCTGGGGTTCCCAAAATGTTCGGATTGCAGGAGGTCCCAAAATCAGTGACTAATAGCATACAAACGTGGCCAAAAGAGGCCAAAACTGCGAGTTTTGACGAGTTCCCCGTAACTAGACCTCGGGGTTCCCGAAACGTTCGGAACGCAGCGGGATCCAAAATCAGTGGGGAATAGCATACAGAACTAGCCAGAATACGCCAAAACTGCGAGTTTGGACGAGATCCCCATAACCGGACCCCAAGGGTCCGAAAACGTTTGGATCCCAGCGGGACCCAAAATCAGTGACTAATAGCATACAAAACTGGCTGGAATAGGCCAAAACTGCGAGTTTTTACGAGTTCCTCGTAACCAGACCCCGGGGTTCCCAAAACGTTCGGATCGCAGCAGGACCCAAAATCAGTGACTAATAGCATACAAAACTGGCCAGTATAGGCCAAAACTGCGAGGTTTCGCGAGTTCCCCGTAACCGGACCACGTAGTTCCTGAAACGTCCGGAACACAACGGGACGCAAAATCAGTTAGTAATAGCATACAAAATTGGCCGGAGTAGGCGAAACTGCGAGTTTTGACAAGTTCCCGTAATCGGACCAAGGGGTTCGATCCCGAAACGTTCACATCACAACGGGACCCAAAATCAGTACCATACAACACTGGCTGGAGTAGGCCAAAACTACGAGGTTTTAATGAGTTCCTGTAACCGGACCCCGGGGTTCCCAAAACGTTCGGATCGCAGCGGGATGCAAAATCAGTGAGCAATAGCATGCAGAACTAGCCAGAATAGGCCAAAACTGCGAGTTTTGATGAGTTCCCTATAACCGGACCCCGATGTTCCGGAAACATCCGGATCACGGCGGGTCCCAAAATGAGTGACTAATTGCATAGAAAACTGGCCGAAATAGGTCAAAACTGCGAGTTTTGACGAGTTCTGCGTAACTGGACCCCGGGGTTCCCAAAATGTTCGGTTTGCAGGAGGTCCCAAAATCAGTGACTAATAGCATACAAACGTGGCCGAAATAGGCCAAAACTGCGAGTTTTGACGAGTTCCCCGTAACTAGACCTCGGGGTTCCCGAAACGTTCGGAACGCAGCGGGATCCAAAATTAGTGGGGAATAGCATACATCACTAGCCAGAATAGGCCAAAACTGCGAGTTTTGACGAGATCCCCATAACCGGACCCCGAGGGTCCGGAAACGTTTGGATCACAGCGGGACCCAAAATCAGTGACTAATAGCATACAAAACTGGCTGCAATAGGCCAAAACTGCGAGTTTTTACGAGTTCCCCGTAACCAGACCCCGGGGTTCCCAAAACGTTCGGATCGCAGCAGGACCCAAAATCAGTGACTAGCATACAAAATTGGCCAGTATAGACCAAAACTGCGAGTTTTCGCGAGTTCCCCGTAACCGGACCACGTAGTTCCAGAAACGTCCGGAACACAATGGGACCCAAAATCAGTTAGTAATAGCATACAAAATTGGCCGGAGTAGGCGAAAACTGCGAGTTTTGACGAGTTCCCGTAATCGGACCAGGGGGTTCGATCCCGAAACGTTAGGATCACAGCGGGACCCAAAACCAGTGACTAATAGCATACAAAACTGGCTGGAGTAGGCCAAAACTGCGAGTTTTGATGAGTTCCCGTAACCGCATCCCGGGGTTCCCAAAACGTTTGGATCGCAGCAGGATCCAAAATCAGTGAGCAATAGCATGCAGAACTAGCCAGAATAGGCCAAAACTGCGAGTTTTGACGAGTTCCCTGTAACCGGACCCCGATGTTCCGGAAACATCCGGATCATAGCGGGACCCAAAATCAGTGACTAATTGCATAGAAAACTGGCCGAAATAGGTCAAAACTGCGAGTTTTGACGAGTTCTGCGTAACTGGACCCTGGGGTTCCCAAAATGTTCGGATTGCAGGAGGTCCCAAAATCAGTGACTAATAGCATACAAACGTGGCCAAAAGAGGCCAAAACTGCGAGTTTTGACGAGTTCCCCGTAACTAGACCTCGGGGTTCCCGAAACGTTCGGAACGCAGCGGGATCCAAAATCAGTGGGGAATAGCATACAGAACTAGCCAGAATACGCCAAAACTGCGAGTTTGGACGAGATCCCCATAACCGGACCCCAAGGGTCCGAAAACGTTTGGATCCCAGCGGGACCCAAAATCAGTGACTAATAGCATACAAAACTGGCTGGAATAGGCCAAAACTGCGAGTTTTTACGAGTTCCTCGTAACCAGACCCCGGGGTTCCCAAAACGTTCGGATCGCAGCAGGACCCAAAATCAGTGACTAATAGCATACAAAACTGGCCAGTATAGGCCAAAACTGCGAGGTTTCGCGAGTTCCCCGTAACCGGACCACGTAGTTCCTGAAACGTCCGGAACACAACGGGACGCAAAATCAGTTAGTAATAGCATACAAAATTGGCCGGAGTAGGCGAAACTGCGAGTTTTGACAAGTTCCCGTAATCGGACCAAGGGGTTCGATCCCGAAACGTTCAGATCACAACGGCACCCAAAATCAGTACCATACAACACTGGCTGGAGTAGGCCAAAACTACGAGGTTTTAATGAGTTCCTGTAACCGGACCCCGGGGTTCCCAAAACGTTCGGATCGCAGCGGGATGCAAAATCAGTGAGCAATAGCATGCAGAACTAGCCAGAATAGGCCAAAACTGCGAGTTTTGATGAGTTCCCTATAACCGGACCCCGATGTTCCGGAAACATCCGGATCACGGCGGGACCCAAAATGAGTGACTAATTGCATAGAAAACTGGCCGAAATAGGTCAAAACTGCGAGTTTTGACGAGTTCTGCGTAACTGGACCCCGGGGTTCCCAAAATGTTCGGTTTGCAGGAGGTCCCAAAATCAGTGACTAATAGCATACAAACGTGGCCGAAATAGGCCAAAACTGCGAGTTTTGACGAGTTCCCCGTAGCTAGACCTCGGGGTTCCCGAAACGTTCGGAACGCAGCGGGATCCAAAATTAGTGGGGAATAGCATACATCACTAGCCAGAATAGGCCAAAACTGCGAGTTTTGACGAGATCCCCATAACCGGACCCCGAGGGTCCGGAAACGTTTGGATCACAGCGGGACCCAAAATCAGTGACTAATAGCATACAAAACTGGCTGCAATAGGCCAAAACTGCGAGTTTTTACGAGTTCCCCGTAACCAGACCCCGGGGTTCCCAAAACGTTCGGATCGCAGCAGGACCCAAAATCAGTGACTAGCATACAAAATTGGCCAGTATAGACCAAAACTGCGAGTTTTCGCGAGTTCCCCGTAACCGGACCACGTAGTTCCAGAAACGTCCGGAACACAACGGGACCCAAAATCAGTTAGTAATAGCATACAAAATTGGCCGGAGTAGGCGAAAACTGCGAGTTTTGACGAGTTCCCGTAATCGGACCAGGGGGTTCGATCCCGAAACGTTAGGATCACAGCGGGACCCAAAACCAGTGACTAATAGCATACAAAACTGGCTGGAGTAGGCCAAAACTGCGAGTTTTGATGAGTTCCCGTAACCGGATCCCGGGGTTCCCAAAACGTTTGGATCGCAGCAGGATCCAAAATCAGTGAGCAATAGCATGCAGAACTAGCCAGAATAGGCCAAAACTGCGAGTTTTGACGAGTTCCCTGTAACCGGACCCCGATGTTCCGGAAACATCCGGATCATAGCGGGACCCAAAATCAGTGACTAATTGCATAGAAAACTGGCCGAAATAGGTCAAAACTGCGAGTTTTGACGAGTTCTGCGTAACTGGACCCTGGGGTTCCCAAAATGTTCGGATTGCAGGAGGTCCCAAAATCAGTGACTAATAGCATACAAACGTGGCCAAAAGAGGCCAAAACTGCGAGTTTTGACGAGTTCCCCGTAACTAGACCTCGGGGTTCCCGAAACGTTCGGAACGCAGCGGGATCCAAAATCAGTGGGGAATAGCATACAGAACTAGCCAGAATACGCCAAAACTGCGAGTTTGGACGAGATCCCCATAACCGGACCCCAAGGGTCCGAAAACGTTTGGATCCCAGCGGGACCCAAAATCAGTGACTAATAGCATACAAAACTGGCTGGAATAGGCCAAAACTGCGAGTTTTTACGAGTTCCTCGTAACCAGACCCCGGGGTTCCCAAAACGTTCGGATCGCAGCAGGACCCAAAATCAGTGACTAATAGCATACAAAACTGGCCAGTATAGGCCAAAACTGCGAGGTTTCGCGAGTTCCCCGTAACCGGACCACGTAGTTCCTGAAACGTCCGGAACACAACGGGACGCAAAATCAGTTAGTAATAGCATACAAAATTGGCCGGAGTAGGCGAAACTGCGAGTTTTGACAAGTTCCCGTAATCGGACCAAGGGGTTCGATCCCGAAACGTTCAGATCACAACGGCACACAAAATCAGTACCATACAACACTGGCTGGAGTAGGCCAAAACTACGAGGTTTTAATGAGTTCCTGTAACCGGACCCCGGGGTTCCCAAAACGTTCGGATCGCAGCGGGATGCAAAATCAGTGAGCAATAGCATGCAGAACTAGCCAGAATAGGCCAAAACTGCGAGTTTTGATGAGTTCCCTATAACCGGACCCCGATGTTCCGGAAACATCCGGATCACGGCGGGACCCAAAATGAGTGACTAATTGCATAGAAAACTGGCCGAAATAGGTCAAAACTGCGAGTTTTGACGAGTTCTGCGTAACTGGACCCCGGGGTTCCCAAAATGTTCGGTTTGCAGGAGGTCCCAAAATCAGTGACTAATAGCATACAAACGTGGCCGAAATAGGCCAAAACTGCGAGTTTTGACGAGTTCCCCGTAACTAGACCTCGGGGTTCCCGAAACGTTCGGAACGCAGCGGGATCCAAAATTAGTGGGGAATAGCATACATCACTAGCCAGAATAGGCCAAAACTGCGAGTTTTGACGAGATCCCCATAACCGGACCCCGAGGGTCCGGAAACGTTTGGATCACAGCGGGACCCAAAATCAGTGACTAATAGCATACAAAACTGGCTGCAATAGGCCAAAACTGCGAGTTTTTACGAGTTCCCCGTAACCAGACCCCGGGGTTCCCAAAACGTTCGGATCGCAGCAGGACCCAAAATCAGTGACTAATAGCATACAAAACTGGCCAGCATAGACCAAAACTGAGAGTTTTCGCGAGTTCCCCGTAACCGGACCACGTAGTTCCAGAAACGTCCGGAACACAACGGGACCCAAAATCAGTTAGTAATAGCATACAAAATTGGCCGGAGTAGGCGAAAACTGCGAGTTTTGACGAGTTCCCGTAATCGGACCAAGGGGTTCGATCCCGAAACGTTAGGATCACAGCGGGACCCAAAACCAGTGACTAATAGCATACAAAACTGGCTGGAGTAGGCCAAAACTGCGAGTTTTGATGAGTTCCCGTAACCGGATCCCGGGGTTCCCAAAACGTTTGGATCGCAGCAGGATCCAAAATCAGTGAGCAATAGCATGCAGAACTAGCCAGAATAGGCCAAAACTACGAGTTTTGACGAGTTCCCTGTAACCGGACCCCGATGTTTCGGAAACATCCGGATCACAGCGGGACCCAAAATCAGTGACTAGTTGCATAGAAAACTGGCCGAAATAGGTCAAAACTGCGAGTTTTGACGAGTTCTGCGTAACTGGTCCCTGGGGTTCCCAAAATGTTCGGATTGCAGGAGGTCCCAAAATCAGTGACTAATAGCATACAAACGTGGCCAAAAGAGGCCAAAACTGCGAGTTTTGACGAGTTCCCCGTAACTAGACCTCGGGGTTCCCGAAACGTTCGGAACGCAGCGGGATCCAAAATCAGTGGGGAATAGCATACATCACTAGCCAGAATAGGCCAAAACTGCGAGTTTTGACGAGATCCCCATAACCGGACCCCGAGGGTCCGGAAACGTTTGGATCACAGCGGGACCCAAAATCAGTGACTAATAGCATACAAAACTGGCTGCAATAGGCCAAAACTGCGAGTTTTTACGAGTTCCTCGTAACCAGACCCCGGGGTTCCCAAAACGTTCGGATCGCAGCAGGACCCAAAATCAGTGACTAATAGCATACAAAACTGGCCAGTATAGGCCAAAACTGCGAGGTTTCGCGAGTTCCCCGTAACCGGACCACGTAGTTCCTGAAACGTCCGGAACACAACGGGACGCAAAATCAGTTAGTAATAGCATACAAAATTGGCCGGAGTAGGCGAAACTGCGAGTTTTGACAAGTTCCCGTAATCGGACCAAGGGGTTCGATCCCGAAACGTTCAGATCACAACGGCACCCAAAATCAGTGACTAATACCATACAACACTGCCTGGAGTAGGCCAAAACTGCGAGTTTTGATGAGTTCCCGTAACCGGACCCCGGGGTTCCCAAAACGTTCGGATCGCAGCGGGATGCAAAATCAGTGAGCAATAGCATGCAGAACTAGCCAGAATAGGCCAAAACTGCGAGTTTTGATGAGTTCCCTATAACCGGACCCCGATGTTCCGGAAACATCCGGATCACGGCGGGACCCAAAATGAGTGACTAATTGCATAGAAAACTGGCCGAAATAGGTCAAAACTGCGAGTTTTGACGAGTTCTGCGTAACTGGACCCCGGGGTTCCCAAAATGTTCGGTTTGCAGGAGGTCCCAAAATCAGTGACTAATAGCATACAAACGTGGCCGAAATAGGCCAAAACTGCGAATTTTGACGAGTTCCCCGTAACTAGACCTCGGGGTTCCCGAAACGTTCGGAACGTAGCGGGATCCAAAATTAGTGGGGAATAGCATACATCACTAGCCAGAATAGGCCAAAACTGCGAGTTTTGACGAGATCCCCATAACCGGACCCCGAGGGTCCGGAAACGTTTGGATCACAGCGGGACCCAAAATCAGTGACTAATAGCATACAAAACTGGCTGCAATAGGCCAAAACTGCGAGTTTTTACGAGTTCCCCGTAACCAGACCCCGGGGTTCCCAAAACGTTCGGATCGCAGCAGGACCCAAAATCAGTGACTAATAGCATACAAAACTGGCCAGCATAGACCAAAACTGAGAGTTTTCGCGAGTTCCCCGTAACCGGACCACGTAGTTCCAGAAACGTCCGGAACACAACGGGACCCAAAATCAGTTAGTAATAGCATACAAAATTGGCCGGAGTAGGCGAAAACTGTGAGTTTTGACGAGTTCCCGTAATCGGACCAAGGGGTTCGATCCCGAAACGTTAGGATCACAGCGGGACCCAAAACCAGTGACTAATAGCATACAAAACTGGCTGGAGTAGGCCAAAACTGCGAGTTTTGATGAGTTCCCGTAACCGGATCCCGGGGTTCCCAAAATGTTTGGATCGCAGCAGGATCCAAAATCAGTGAGCAATAGCATGCAGAACTAGCCAGAATAGGCCAAAACTACGAGTTTTGACGAGTTCCCTGTAACCGGACCCCGATGTTCCGGAAACATCCGGATCACAGCGGGACCCAAAATCAGTGACTAATTGCATAGAAAACTGGCCGAAATAGGTCAAAACTGCGAGTTTTGACGAGTTCTGCGTAACTGGTCCCTCGGGTTCCCAAAATGTTCGGATTGCAGGAGGTCCCAAAATCAGTGACTAATAGCATACAAACGTGGCCAAAAGAGGCCAAAACTGCGAGTTTTGACGAGTTCCCCGTAACTAGACCTCGGGGTTCCCGAAACGTTCGGAACGCAGCGGGATCCAAAATCAGTGGGGAATAGCATACAGAACTAGCCAGAATACGCCAAAACTGCGAGTTTTGATGAGATCCCCATAACCGGACCCCAAGGGTCCGAAAACGTTTGGATCACAGCGGGACCCAAAATCAGTGACTAATAGCATACAAAACTGGCTGGAATAGGCCAAAACTGCGAGTTTTTACGAGTTCCTCGTAACCAGACCCCGGGGTTCCCAAAACGTTCGGATCGCAGCAGGACCCAAAATCAGTGACTAATAGCATACAAAACTGGCCAGTATAGGCCAAAACTGCGAGGTTTCGCGAGTTCCCCGTAACCGGACCACGTAGTTCCTGAAACGTCCGGAACACAACGGGACGCAAAATAAGTTAGTAATAGCATACAAAATTGGCCGGAGTAGGCGAAACTGCGAGTTTTGACAAGTTCCCGTAATCGGACCAAGGGGTTCGATCCCGAAACGTTCAGATCACAACGGCACCCAAAATCAGTGACTAATACCATACAACACTGCCTGGAGTAGGCCAAAACTGCGAGTTTTGATGAGTTCCCGTAACCGGACCCCGGGGTTCCCAAAACGTTCGGATCGCAGCGGGATGCAAAATCAGTGAGCAATAGCATGCAGAACTAGCCAGAATAGGCCAAAACTGCGAGTTTTGATGAGTTCCCTATAACCGGACCCCGATGTTCCGGAAACATCCGGATCACGGCGGGACCCAAAATGAGTGACTAATTGCATAGAAAACTGGCCGAAATAGGTCAAAACTGCGAGTTTTGACGAGTTCTGCGTAACTGGACCCCGGGGTTCCCAAAATGTTCGGTTTGCAGGAGGTCCCAAAATCAGTGACTAATAGCATACAAACGTGGCCGAAATAGGCCAAAACTGCGAATTTTGACGAGTTCCCCGTAACTAGACCTCGGGGTTCCCGAAACGTTCGGAACGTAGCGGGATCCAAAATTAGTGGGGAATAGCATACATCACTAGCCAGAATAGGCCAAAACTGCGAGTTTTGACGAGATCCCCATAACCGGACCCCGAGGGTCCGGAAACGTTTGGATCACAGCGGGACCCAAAATCAGTGACTAATAGCATACAAAACTGGCTGCAATAGGCCAAAACTGCGAGTTTTTACGAGTTCCCCGTAAGCAGACCCCGGGGTTCCCAAAACGTTCGGATCGCAGCAGGACCCAAAATCAGTGACTAATAGCATACAAAACTGGCCAGCATAGACCAAAACTGAGAGTTTTCGCGAGTTCCCCGTAACCGGACCACGTAGTTCCAGAAACGTCCGGAACACAACGGGACCCAAAATCAGTTAGTAATAGCATACAAAATTGGCCGGAGTAGGCGAAAACTGTGAGTTTTGACGAGTTCCCGTAATCGGACCAAGGGGTTCGATCCCGAAACGTTAGGATCACAGCGGGACCCAAAACCAGTGACTAATAGCATACAAAACTGGCTGGAGTAGGCCAAAACTGCGAGTTTTGATGAGTTCCCGTAACCGGATCCCGGGGTTCCCAAAATGTTTGGATCGCAGCAGGATCCAAAATCAGTGAGCAATAGCATGCAGAACTAGCCAGAATAGGCCAAAACTACGAGTTTTGACGAGTTCCCTGTAACCGGACCCCGATGTTCCGGAAACATCCGGATCACAGCGGGACCCAAAATCAGTGACTAATTGCATAGAAAACTGGCCGAAATAGGTTAAAACTGCGAGTTTTGACGAGTTCTGCGTAACTGGTCCCTCGGGTTCCCAAAATGTTCGGATTGCAGGAGGTCCCAAAATCAGTGACTAATAGCATACAAACGTGGCCAAAAGAGGCCAAAACTGCGAGTTTTGACGAGTTCCCCGTAACTAGACCTCGGGGTTCCCGAAACGTTCGGAACGCAGCGGGATCCAAAATCAGTGGGGAATAGCATACAGAACTAGCCAGAATACGCCAAAACTGCGAGTTTTGATGAGATCCCCATAACCGGACCCCAAGGGTCCGAAAACGTTTGGATCACAGCGGGACCCAAAATCAGTGACTAATAGCATACAAAACTGGCTGGAATAGGCCAAAACTGCGAGTTTTTACGAGTTCCTCGTAACCAGACCCCGGGGTTCCCAAAACGTTCGGATCGCAGCAGGACCCAAAATCAGTGACTAATAGCATACAAAACTGGCCAGTATAGGCCAAAACTGCGAGGTTTCGCGAGTTCCCCGTAACCGGACCACGTAGTTCCTGAAACGTCCGGAACACAACGGGACGCAAAATAAGTTAGTAATAGCATACAAAATTGGCCGGAGTAGGCAAAACTGCGAGTTTTGACAAGTTCCCGTAATCGGACCAAGGGGTTCGATCCCGAAACGTTCAGATCACAACGGCACCCAAAATCAGTGACTAATACCATACAACACTGCCTGGAGTAGGCCAAAACTACGAGTTTTGATGAGTTCCCGTAACCGGACCCCGGGGTTCCCAAAACGTTCGGATCGCAGCGGGACGCAAAATCAGTGAGCAATAGCATGCAGAACTAGCCAGAATAGGCCAAAACTGCGAGTTTTGATGAGTTCCCTATAACCGGACCCCGATGTTCCGTAAACATCCGGATCACGGCGGGACCCAAAATGAGTGACTAATTGCATAGAAAACTGGCCGAAATAGGTCAAAACTGCGAGTTTTGACGAGTTCTGTGTAACTGGACCCCGGGGTTCCCAAAATGTTCGGTTTGCAGGAGGTCCCAAAATCAGTGACTAATAGCATACAAACGTGGCCGAAATAGGCCAAAACTGCGAGTTTTGACGAGTTCCCCGTAACTAGACCTCGGGGTTCCCGAAACGTTCGGAACGCAGCGGGATCCAAAATTAGTGGGGAATAGCATACATCACTAGCCAGAATAGGCCAAAACTGCGAGTTTTGACGAGATCCCCATAACCGGACCCCGAGGGTCCGGAAACGTTTGGATCACAGCGGGACCCAAAATCAGTGACTAATAGCATACAAAACTGGCTGCAATAGGCCAAAACTGCGAGTTTTTACGAGTTCCCCGTAACCAGACCCCGGGGTTCCCAAAACGTTCGGATCGCAGCAGGACCCAAAATCAGTGACTAATAGCATACAAAACTGGCCAGCATAGACCAAAACTGAGAGTTTTCGCGAGTTCCCTGTAACCGGACCACGTAGTTCCGGAAACGTCCGGAACACAACGGGACCCAAAATCAGTTAGTAATAGCACACAAAATTGGCCGGAGTAGGCGAAAACTGCGAGTTTTGACGAGTTCCCGTAATCGGACCAAGGGGTTCGATCCCGAAACGTTAGGATCACAGCGGGACCCAAAACCAGTGACTAATAGCATACAAAACTGGCTGGAGTAGGCCAAAACTGCGAGTTTTGATGAGTTCCCGTAACCGGATCCCGGGGTTCCCAAAACGTTTGGATCGCAGCAGGATCCAAAATCAGTGAGCAATAGCATGCAGAACTAGCCAGAATAGGCCAAAACTGCGAGTTTTGACGAGTTCCCTGTAACCGGACCCCGATGTTCCGGAAACATCCGGATCATAGCGGGACCCAAAATCAGTGACTAATTGCATAGAAAACTGGCCGAAATAGGTCAAAACTGCGAGTTTTGACGAGTTCTGCGTAACTGGACCCTGGGGTTCCCAAAATGTTCGGATTGCAGGAGGTCCCAAAATCAGTGACTAATAGCATACAAACGTGGCCAAAAGAGGCCAAAACTGCGAGTTTTGACGAGTTCCCCGTAACTAGACCTCGGGGTTCCCGAAACGTTCGGAACGCAGCGGGATCTAAAATCAGTGGGGAATAGCATACAGAACTAGCCAGAATACGCCAAAACTGCGAGTTTGGACGAGATCCCCATAACCGGACCCCAAGGGTCCGAAAACGTTTGGATCACAGCGGGACCCAAAATCAGTGACTAATAGCATACAAAACTGGCTGGAATAGGCCAAAACTGCGAGTTTTTACGAGTTCCTCGTAACCAGACCCCGGGGTTCCCAAAACGTTCGGATCGCAGCAGGACCCAAAATCAGTGACTAATAGCATACAAAACTGGCCAGTATAGGCCAAAACTGCGAGGTTTCGCGAGTTCCCCGTAACCGGACCGCGTAGTTCCTGAAACGTCCGGAACACAACGGGACGCAAAATCAGTTAGTAATAGCATACAAAATTGGCCGGAGTAGACAAAACTGCGAGTTTTGACAAGTTCCCGTAATCGGACCAAGGGGTTCGATCCCGAAACGTTCAGATCACAACAGCACCCAAAATCAGTGACTAATACCATACAACACTGCCTGGAGTAGGCCAAAACTGCGAGTTTTGATGAGTTCCCGTAACCGGACCCCGGGGTTCCCAAAACGTTCGGATCGCAGCGGGACGCAAAATCAGTGAGCAATAGCATGCAGAACTAGCCAGAATAGGCCAAAACTGCGAGTTTTGACGAGTTCCCTGTAACCGGACCCCGATGTTCCGGAAACATCCGGATCACAGCGGGACCCAAAATCAGTGACTAATTGCATAGAAAACTGGCCGAAATAGGTCAAAACTGCGAGTTTTGACGAGTTCTGCGTAACTGGTCCCTGGGGTTCCCAAAATGTTCGGATTGCAGGAGGTCCCAAAATCAGTGACTAATAGCATACAAACGTGGCCAAAAGAGGCCAAAACTGCGAGTTTTGACGAGTTCCCCGTAACTAGACCTCGGGGTTCCCGAAACGTTCGGAACGCAGCGGGATCCAAAATCAGTGGGGAATAGCATACAGAACTAGCCAGAATACGCCAAAACTGCGAGTTTTGATGAGATCCCCATAACCGGACCCCAAGGGTCCGAAAACGTTTGGATCACAGCGGGACCCAAAATCAGTGACTAATAGCATACAAAACTGGCTGGAATAGGCCAAAACTGCGAGTTTTTACGAGTTCCTCGTAACCAGACCCCGGGGTTCCCAAAACGTTCGGATCGCAGCAGGACCCAAAATCAGTGACTAATAGCATACGAAACTGGCCAGTATAGGCCAAAACTGCGAGGTTTCGCGAGTTCCCCGTAACCGGACCACGTAGTTCCTGAAACGTCCGGAACACAACGGGACGCAAAATCAGTTAGTAATAGCATACAAAATTGGCCGGAGTAGGCAAAACTGCGAGTTTTGACAAGTTCCCGTAATCGGACCAAGGGGTTCGATCCCGAAACGTTCAGATCACAACGGCACCCAAAATGAGTGACTAATACCATACAACACTGCCTGGAGTACGCCAAAACTGCGAGTTTTGATGAGTTCCCGTAACCGGACCCCGGGGTTCCCAAAACGTTCGGATCGCAGCGGGATGCAAAATCAGTGAGCAATAGCATGCAGAACTAGCCAGAATAGGCCAAAACTGCGAGTTTTGATGAGTTCCCTATAACCGGACCCCGATGTTCCGGAAACATCCGGATCACGGCGGGACCCAAAATGAGTGACTAATTGCATAGAAAACTGGCCGAAATAGGTCAAAACTGCGAGTTTTGACGAGTTCTGCGTAACTGGACCCCGGGGTTCCCAAAATGTTCGGTTTGCAGGAGGTCCCAAAATCAGTGACTAATAGCATACAAACGTGGCCGAAATAGGCCAAAACTGCGAGTTTTGACGAGTTCCCCGTAACTAGACCTCGGGGTTCCCGAAACGTTCGGAACGCAGCGGGATCCAAAATTAGTGGGGAATAGCATACATCACTAGCCAGAATAGGCCAAAACTGCGAGTTTTGACGAGATCCCCATAACCGGACCCCGAGGGTCCGGAAACGTTTGGATCACAGCGGGACCCAAAATCAGTGACTAATAGCATACAAAACTGTTGCAATAGGCCAAAACTGCGAGTTTTTACGAGTTCCCCGTAACCAGACCCCGGGGTTCCCAAAACGTTCGGATCGCAGCAGGACCCAAAATCAGTGACTAATAGCATACAAAACTGGCCAGCATAGACCAAAACTGAGAGTTTTCGCGAGTTCCCTGTAACCGGACCACGTAGTTCCAGAAACGTCCGGAACACAACGGGACCCAAAATCAGTTAGTAATAGCACAAAATTGGCCGGAGTAGGCGAAAACTGCGAGTTTTGACGAGTTCCCGTAATCGGACCAAGGGGTTCGATCCCGAAACGTTAGGATCACAGCGGGACCCAAAACCAGTGACTAATAGCATACAAAACTGGCTGGAGTAGGCCAAAACTGCGAGTTTTGGTGAGTTCCCGTAACCGGATCCCGGGGTTCCCAAAACGTTTGGATCGCAGCAGGATCCAAAATCAGTGAGCAATAGCATGCAGAACTAGCCAGAATAGGCCAAAACTGCGAGTTTTGACGAGTTCCCTGTAACCGGACCCCGATGTTCCGGAAACATCCGGATCACAGCGGGACCCAAAATCATTGACTAATTGCATAGAAAACTGGCCGAAATAGGTCAAAACTGCGAGTTTTGACGAGTTCTGCGTAACTGGTCCCTGGGGTTCCCAAAATGTTCGGATTGCAGGAGGTCCCAAAATCAGTGACTAATAGCATACAAACGTGGCCAAAAGAGGCCAAAACTGCGAGTTTTGACGAGTTCCCCGTAACTAGACCTCGGGGTTCCCGAAACGTTCGGAACGCAGCGGGATCCAAAATCAGTGGGGAATAGCATACAGAACTAGCCAGAATACGCCAAAACTGCGAGTTTTGACGAGATCCCCATAACCGGACCCCAAGGGTCCGAAAACGTTTGGATCACAGCGGGACCCAAAATCAGTGACTAATAGCATACAAAACTGGCTGGAATAGGCCAAAACTGCGAGTTTTTACGAGTTCCTCGTAACCAGACCCCGGGGTTCCCAAAACGTTCGGATCGCAGCAGGACCCAAAATCAGTGACTAATAGCATACAAAACTGGCCAGTATAGGCCAAAACTGCGAGGTTTCGCGAGTTCCCCGTAACCGGACCGCGTAGTTCCTGAAACGTCCAGAACACAACGGGACGCAAAATCAGTTAGTAATAGCATACAAAATTGGCCGGAGTAGGCAAAACTGCGAGTTTTGACAAGTTCCCGTAATCGGACCAAGGGGTTCGATCCCGAAACGTTCAGATCACAACGGCACCCAAAATCAGTGACTAATACCATACAACACTGCCTGGAGTAGGCCAAAACTGCGAGTTTTGATGAGTTCCCGTAACCGGACCCCGGGGTTCCCAAAACGTTCGGATCGCAGCGGGACGCAAAATCAGTGAGCAATAGCATGCAGAACTAGCCAGAATAGGCCAAAACTGCGAGTTTTGATGAGTTCCCTATAACCGGACCCCGATGTTCCGGAAACATCCGGATCACGGCGGGACCCAAAATGAGTGACTAATTGCATAGAAAACTGGCCGAAATAGGTCAAAACTGCGAGTTTTGACGAGTTCTGCGTAACTGGACCCCGGGGTTCCCAAAATGTTCGGTTTGCAGGAGGTCCCAAAATGAGTGACTAATAGCATACAAACGTGGCCGAAATAGGTCAAAACTGCGAGTTTTGACGAGTTCCCCGTAACTAGACCTCGGGGTTCCCAAAATGTTCGGTTTGCAGGAGGTCCCAAAATCAGTGACTAATAGCATACAAACGTGGCCGAAATAGGCCAAAACTGCGAGTTTTGACGAGTTCCCCGTAACTAGACCTCGGGGTTCCCGAAACGTTCGGAACGCAGCGGGATCCAAAATTAGTGGGGAATAGCATACATCACTAGCCAGAATAGGCCAAAACTGCGAGTTTTGACGAGATCCCCATAACCGGACCCCGAGGGTCCGGAAACGTTTGGATCACAGCGGGACCCAAAATCAGTGACTAATAGCATACAAAACTGGCTGCAATAGGCCAAAACTGCGAGTTTTTACGAGTTCCCCGTAACCAGACCCCGGGGTTCCCAAAACGTTCGGATCGCAGCAGGACCCAAAATCAGTGACTAATAGCATACAAAACTGGCCAGCATAGACCAAAACTGAGAGTTTTCGCGAGTTCCCCGTAACCGGACCACGTAGTTCCAGAAACGTCCGGAACACAATGGGACCCAAAATCAGTTAGTAATAGCATACAAAATTGGCCGGAGTAGGCGAAAACTGCGAGTTTTGACGAGTTCCCGTAATCGGACCAAGGGGTTCGATCCCGAAACGTTAGGATCACAGCGGGACCCAAAACCAGTGACTAATAGCATACAAAACTGGCTGGAGTAGGCCAAAACTGCGAGTTTTGATGAGTTCCCGTAACCGGATCCCGGGGTTCCCAAAACGTTTGGATCGCAGCAGGATCCAAAATCAGTGAGCAATAGCATGCAGAACTAGCCAGAATAGGCCAAAACTGCGAGTTTTGACGAGTTCCCTGTAACCGGACCCCGATGTTCCGGAAACATCCGGATCACAGGGGGACCCAAAATCAGTGACTAATTGCATAGAAAACTGGCCGAAATAGGTCAAAACTGCGAGTTTTGACGAGTTCTGCGTAACTGGTCCCCGGGGTTCCCAAAATGTTCGGATTGCAGGAGGTCCCAAAATCAGTGACTAATAGCATACAAACGTGGCCAAAAGAGGCCAAAACTGCGAGTTTTGACGAGTTCCCCGTAACTAGACCTCGGGGTTCCCGAAACGTTCGGAACGCAGCGGGATCCAAAATCAGTGGGGAATAGCATACAGAACTAGCAAGAATACGCCAAAACTGCGAGTTTTGACGAGATCCCCATAACCGGACCCCAAGGGTCCGAAAACGTTTGGATCACAACGGGACCCAAAATCACTGACTAATAGCATACAAAACTGGCTGCAATAGGCCAAAACTGCGAGTTTTTACGAGTTCCTCGTAACCAGACCCCGGGGTTCCCAAAACGTTCGGATCGCAGCAGGACCCAAAATCAGTGACTAATAGCATACAAAACTGGCCAGTATAGGCCAAAACTGCGAGGTTTCGCGAGTTCCCCGTAACCGGACCGCGTAGTTCCTGAAACGTCCGAAACACAACGGGACGCAAAATCAGTTAGTAATAGCATACAAAATTGGCCGGAGTAGGCGAAATTGCGAGTTTTGACAAGTTCCCGTAATCGGACCAAGGGGTTCGATCCCGAAACGTTCAGATCACAACGGCACCCAAAATCAGTGACTAATACCATACAACACTGCCTGGAGTAGGCCAAAACTGCGAGTTTTGATGAGTTCCCGTAACCGGACCCCGGGGTTCCCAAAACGTTCGGATCGCAGCGGGATGCAAAATCAGTGAGCAATAGCATGCAAAACTAGCCAGAATAGGCCAAAACTGCGAGTTTTGATGAGTTCCCTATAACCGGACCCCGATTTTCCGGAAACATCCGGATCACGGCGGGACCCAAAATGAGTGACTAATTGCATAGAAAACTGGCCGAAATAGGTCAAAACTGCGAGTTTTGACGAGTTCTGCGTAACTGGACCCCGGGGTTCCCAAAATGTTCGGTTTGCAGGAGGTCCCAAAATCAGTGACTAATAGCATACAAACGTGGCCGAAATAGGTCAAAACTGCGAGTTTTGACGAGTTCTGCGTAACTGGACCCCGGGGTTCCCAAAATGTTCGGTTTGCACGAGGTCCCAAAATCAGTGACTAATAGCATACAAACGTGGCCGAAATAGGCCAAAACTGCGGGTTTTGACGAGTTCCCCGTAACTAGACCTCGGGGTTCCCGAAATGTTCAGAACGCAGCGGGATCCAAAATTAGTGGGGAATAGCATACATCACTAGCCAGAATAGGCCAAAACTGCGAGTTTTGACGAGATCCCCATAACCGGACCCCGAGGGTCCGGAAACGTTTGGATCACAGCGGGACCCAAAATCAGTGACTAATAGCATACAAAACTGGCTGCAATAGGCCAAAACTGCGAGTTTTTACGAGTTCCCCGTAACCAGACCCCGGGGTTCCCAAAACGTTCGGATCGCAGCAGGACCCAAAATCAGTGACTAATAGCATACAAAACTGGCCAGTATAGACCAAAACTGAGAGTTTTCGCGAGTTCCCGGTAACCGGACCACGTAGTTCCAGAAACGTCCGGAACACAACGGGACCCAAAATCAGTTAGTAATAGCATACAAAATTGGCCGGAGTAGGCGAAAACTGCGAGTTTTGACGAGTTCCCGTAATCGGACCAAGGGGTTCGATCCCGAAACGTTAGGATCACAGCGGGACCCAAAAGCAGTGACTAATAGCATACAAAACTGGCTGGAGTAGGCCAAAACTGCGAGTTTTGATGAGTTCCCGTAACCGGATCCCGGGGTTCCCAAAACGTTTGGATCGCAGTAGGATCCAAAATCAGTGAGCAATAGCATGCAGAACTAGCCAGAATAGGCCAAAACTGCGAGTTTTGACGAGTTCCCTGTAACCGGACCCCGATGTTCCGGAAACATCCGGATCACAGCGGGACCCAAAATCAGTGACTAATTGCATAGAAAACTGGCCGAAATAGGTCAAAACTGCGAGTTTTGACGAGTTCTGCGTAACTGGTCCCTGGGGTTCCCAAAATGTTCGGATTGCAGGAGGTCCCAAAATCAGTGACTAATAGCATACAAACGTGGCCAAAAGAGGCCAAAACTGCGAGTTTTGACGAGTTCCCTGTAACTAGACCTCGGGGTTCCCGAAACGTTCGGAACGCAGCGGGATCCAAAATCAGTGGGGAATAGCATACAGAACTAGCCAGAATACGCCAAAACTGCGCGTTTTGACGAGATCCCCATAACCGGACCCCAAGGGTCCGAAAACGTTTGGATCACAGCGGGACCCAAAATCAGTGACTAATAGCATACAAAACTGGCTGGAATAGGCCAAAACTGCGAGTTTTTACGAGTTCCTCGTAACCAGACCACGGGGTTCCCAAAACGTTCGGATCGAAGCAGGACCCAAAATCAGTGACTAATAGCATACAAAACTGGCCAGTATAGGCCAAAACTGCGAGGTTTCGCGAGTTCCCCGTAACCGGACCACGTAGTTCCTGAAACGTTCGGAACACAACGGGACGCAAAATCAGTTAGTAATAGCATACAAAATTGGCCGGAGTAGGCGCAACTGCGAGTTTTGACAAGTTCCCGTAATCGGACCAAGGGGTTCGATCCCGAAACGTTCAGATCACAACGGGACCCAAAATCAGTGACTAATACCATACAACACTGGCTGGAGTAGGCCAAAACTGCGAGTTTTGATGAGTTCCCGTAACCGGACCCCGGGGTTCCCAAAACGTTCGGATCGCAGCGGGATGCAAAATCAGTGAGCAATAGCATGCAGAACTAGCCAGAATAGGCCAAAACTGCGAGTTTTGATGAGTTCCCTATAACCGGACCCCGATGTTCCGGAAACATCCGGATCACGGCGGGACCCAAAATGAGTGACTAATTGCGTAGAAAACTGGCCGAAATAGGTCAAAACTGCGAGTTTTGACGAGTTCTGCGTAACTGGACCCCGGGGTTCCCAAAATGTTCGATTTGCAGGAGGTCCCAAAATCAGTGACTAATAGCATACAAACGTGGCCGAAATAGGCCAAAACTGCGAGTTTTGACGAGTTCCCCGTAACTAGACCTCGGGGTTCCCGAAACGTTCGGAACGCAGCGGGATCCAAAATTAGTGGGGAATAGCATACATCACTAGCCAGAATAGGCCAAAACTGCGAGTTTTGACGAGATCCCCATAACCGGACCCCGAGGGTCCGGAAACGTTTGGATCACAGCGGGACCCAAAATCAGTGACTAATAGCATACAAAACTGGCTGCAATAGGCCAAAACTGCGAGTTTTTACGAGTTCCCCGTAACCAGACCCCGGGGTTCCCAAAACGTTCGGATCGCAGCAGGACCCAAAATCAGTGACTAATAGCATACAAAACTGGCCAGTATAGGCCAAAACTGCGAGGTTTCGCGAGTTCCCCGTAACCGGACCACGTAGTTCCAGAAACGTCCGGAACACAACGGGACCCAAAATCAGTTAGTAATAGCATACAAAATTGGCCGGAGTAGGCGAAAACTGCGAGTTTTGACGAGTTCCCGTAATCGGACCAAGGGGTTCGATCCCGAAACGTTAGGATCACAGCGGGACCCAAAACCAGTGACTAATAGCATACGAAACTGGCTGGAGTAGGCCAAAACTGCGAGTTTTGATGAGTTCCCGTAACCGGATCCCGGGGTTCCCAAAACGTTTGGATCGCAGTAGGATCCAAAATCAGTGAGCAATAGCATGCAGAACTAGCCAGAATAGGCCAAAACTGCGAGTTTTGACGAGTTCCCTGTAACCGGACCCCGATGTTCCGGAAACATCCGGATCACAGCGGGACCCAAAATCAGTGACTAATTGCATAGAAAACTGGCCGAAATAGGTCAAAACTGCGAGTTTTGACGAGTTCTGCGTAACTGGTCCCTGGGGTTCCCAAAATGTTCGGATTGCAGGAGGTCCCAAAATCAGTGACTAATAGCATACAAACGTGGCCAAAAGAGGCCAAAACTGCGAGTTTTGACGAGTTCCCTGTAACTAGACCTCGGGTTTCCCGAAACGTTCGGAACGCAGCGGGATCCAAAATCAGTGGGGAATAGCATACAGAACTAGCCAGAATACGCCAAAACTGCGCGTTTTGATGAGATCCCCATAACCGGACCCCAAGGGTCCGAAAACGTTTGGATCACAGCGGGACCCAAAATCAGTGACTAATAGCATACAAAACTGGCTGGAATAGGCCAAAACTGCGAGTTTTTACGAGTTCCTCGTAACCAGACCACGGGGTTCCCAAAACGTTCGGATCGAAGCAGGACCAAAATCAGTGACTAATAGCATACAAAACTGGCCAGTATAGGCCAAAACTGCGAGGTTTCGCGAGTTCCCCGTAACCGGACCACGTAGTTCCTGAAACGTCCGGAACACAACGGGACGCAAAATCAGTTAGTAATAGCATACAAAATTGGCCGGAGTAGGCGCAACTGCGAGTTTTGACAAGTTCCCGTAATCGGACCAAGGGGTTCGATCCCGAAACGTTCAGATCACAACGGGACCCAAAATCAGTGACTAATACCATACAACACTGGCTGGAGTAGGCCAAAACTGCGAGTTTTGATGAGTTCCCGTAACCGGACCCCGGGGTTCCCAAAACGTTCGGATCGCAGCGGGATGCAAAATCAGTGAGCAATAGCATGCAGAACTAGCCAGAATAGGCCAAAACTGCGAGTTTTGATGAGTTCCCTATAACCGGACCCCGATGTTCCGGAAACATCCGGATCACGGCGGGACCCAAAATGAGTGACTAATTGCGTAGAAAACTGGCCGAAATAGGTCAAAACTGCGAGTTTTGACGAGTTCTGCGTAACTGGACCCCGGGGTTCCCAAAATGTTCGATTTGCAGGAGGTCCCAAAATCAGTGACTAATAGCATACAAACGTGGCCGAAATAGGCCAAAACTGCGAGTTTTGACGAGTTCCCCGTAACTAGACCTCGGGGTTCCCGAAACGTTCGGAACGCAGCGGGATCCAAAATTAGTGGGGAATAGCATACATCACTAGCCAGAATAGGCCAAAACTGCGAGTTTTGACGAGATCCCCATAACCGGACCCCGAGGGTCCGGAAACGTTTGGATCACAGCGGGACCCAAAATCAGTGACTAATAGCATACAAAACTGGCTGCAATAGGCCAAAACTGCGAGTTTTTACGAGTTCCCCGTAACCAGACCCCGGGGTTCCCAAAACGTTCGGATCGCAGCAGGACCCAAAATCAGTGACTAATAGCATACAAAACTGGCCAGTATAGGCCAAAACTGCGAGGTTTCGCGAGTTCCCCGTAACCGGACCACGTAGTTCCAGAAACGTCCGGAACACAACGGGACCCAAAATCAGTTAGTAATAGCATACAAAATTGGCCGGAGTAGGCGAAAACTGCGAGTTTTGACGAGTTCCCGTAATCGGACCAAGGGGTTCGATCCCGAAACGTTAGGATCACAGCGGGACCCAAAACCAGTGACTAATAGCATACGAAACTGGCTGGAGTAGGCCAAAACTGCGAGTTTTGATGAGTTCCCGTAACCGGATCCCGGGGTTCCCAAAACGTTTGGATCGCAGTAGGATCCAAAATCAGTGAGCAATAGCATGCAGAACTACCCAGAATAGGCCAAAACTGCGAGTTTTGACGAGTTCCCTGTAACCGGACCCCGATGTTCCGGAAACATCCGGATCACAGCGGGACCCAAAATCAGTGACTAATTGCATAGAAAACTGGCCGAAATAGGTCAAAACTGCGAGTTTTGACGAGTTCTGCGTAACTGGTCCCTGGGGTTCCCAAAATGTTCGGACTGCAGGAGGTCCCAAAATCAGTGACTAATAGCATACAAACCTGGCCAAAAGAGGCCAAAACTGCGAGTTTTGACGAGTTCCCCGTAACTAGACCTCGGGGTTCCCGAAACGTTCGGAACGCAGCGGGATCCAAAATCAGTGGGGAATAGCATACAGAACTAGCCAGAATACGCCAAAACTGCGAGTTTTGACGAGATCCCCATAACCGGACCCCAAGGGTCCGAAAACGTTTGGATCACAGCGGGACCCAAAATCAGTGACTAATAGCATACAAAATTGGCTGGAATAGGCCAAAACTGCGAGTTTTTACGAGTTCCTCGTAACCAGACCCCGGGGTTCCCAAAACGTTCGGATCGCAGCAGGACCCAAAATCAGTGACTAATAGCATACAAAACTGGCCAGTATAGGCCAAAACTGCGAGGTTTCGCGAGTTCCCCGTAACCGGACCACGTAGTTCCTGAAACGTCCGGAACACAACGGGACGCAAAATCAGTTAGTAATAGAATACAAAATTGGCCGGAGTAGGCGCAACTGCGAGTTTTGACAAGTTCCCGTAATCGGACCAAGGGGTTCGATCCCGAAACGTTCAGATCACAACGGGACCCAAAATCAGTGACTAATACCATACAACACTGGCTGGAGTAGGCCAAAACTGCGAGTTTTGATGAGTTCCCGTAACCGGACCCCGGGGTTCCCAAAACGTTCGGATCGCAGCGGGATGCAAAATCAGTGAGCAATAGCATGCAGAACTAGCCAGAATAGGCCAAAACTGCGAGTTTTGATGAGTTCCCTATAACCGGACCCCGATGTTCCGGAAACATCCGGATCACGGCGGGACCCAAAATGAGTGACTAATTGCGTAGAAAACTGGCCGAAATAGGTCAAAACTGCGAGTTTTGACGAGTTCTGCGTAACTGGACCCCGGGGTTCCCAAAATGTTCGGTTTGCAGGAGGTCCCAAAATCAGTGACTAATAGCATACAAACGTGGCCGAAATAGGCCAAAACTGCGAGTTTTGACGAGTTCCCCGTAACTAGACCTCGGGGTTCCCGAAACGTTCGGAACGCAGCGGGATCCAAAATTAGTGGGGAATAGCATACATCACTAGCCAGAATAGGCCAAAACTGCGAGTTTTGACGAGATCCCCATAACCGGACCCCGAGGGTCCGGAAACGTTTGGATCACAGCGGGACCCAAAATCAGTGACTAATAGCATACAAAACTGGCTGCAATAGGCCAAAACTGCGAGTTTTTACGAGTTCCCCGTAACCAGACCCCGGGGTTCCCAAAACGTTCGGATCGCAGCAGGACCCAAAATCAGTGACTAATAGCATACAAAACTGGCCAGTATAGGCCAAAACTGCGAGGTTTCGCGAGTTCCCCGTAACCGGACCACGTAGTTCCAGAAACGTCCGGAACACAACGGGACCCAAAATCAGTTAGTAATAGCATACAAAATTGGCCGGAGTAGGCGAAAACTGCGAGTTTTGACGAGTTCCCGTAATCGGACCAAGGGGTTCGATCCCGAAACGTTAGGATCACAGCGGGACCCAAAACCAGTGACTAATAGCATACGAAACTGGCTGGAGTAGGCCAAAACTGCGAGTTTTGATGAGTTCCCGTAACCGGATCCCGGGGTTCCCAAAACGTTTGGATCGCAGTAGGATCCAAAATCAGTGAGCAATAGCATGCAGAACTAGCCAGAATAGGCCAAAACTGCGAGTTTTGACGAGTTCCCTGTAACCGGACCCCGATGTTCCGGAAACATCCGGATCACAGCGGGACCCAAAATCAGTGACTAATTGCATAGAAAACTGGCCGAAATAGGTCAAAACTGCGAGTTTTGACGAGTTCTGCGTAACTGGTCCCTGGGGTTCCCAAAATGTTCGGATTGCAGGAGGTCCCAAAATCAGTGACTAATAGCATACAAACGTGGCCAAAAGAGGCCAAAACTGCGAGTTTTGACGAGTTCCCTGTAACTAGACCTCGGGTTTCCCGAAACGTTCGGAACGCAGCGGGATCCAAAATCAGTGGGGAATAGCATACAGAACTAGCAGAATACGCCAAAACTGCGCGTTTTGATGAGATCCCCATAACCGGACCCCAAGGGTCCGAAAACGTTTGGATCACAGCGGGACCCAAAATCAGTGACTAATAGCATACAAAACTGGCTGGAATAGGCCAAAACTGCGAGTTTTTACGAGTTCCTCGTAACCAGACCACGGGGTTCCCAAAACGTTCGGATCGAAGCAGGACCAAAATCAGTGACTAATAGCATACAAAACTGGCCAGTATAGGCCAAAACTGCGAGGTTTCGCGAGTTCCCCGTAACCGGACCACGTAGTTCCTGAAACGTCCGGAACACAACGGGACGCAAAATCAGTTAGTAATAGCATACAAAATTGGCCGGAGTAGGCGCAACTGCGAGTTTTGACAAGTTCCCGTAATCGGACCAAGGGGTTCGATCCCGAAACGTTCAGATCACAACGGGACCCAAAATCAGTGACTAATACCATACAACACTGGCTGGAGTAGGCCAAAACTGCGAGTTTTGATGAGTTCCCGTAACCGGACCCCGGGGTTCCCAAAACGTTCGGATCGCAGCGGGATGCAAAATCAGTGAGCAATAGCATGCAGAACTAGCCAGAATAGGCCAAAACTGCGAGTTTTGATGAGTTCCCTATAACCGGACCCCGATGTTCCGGAAACATCCGGATCACGGCGGGACCCAAAATGAGTGACTAATTGCGTAGAAAACTGGCCGAAATAGGTCAAAACTGCGAGTTTTGACGAGTTCTGCGTAACTGGACCCCGGGGTTCCCAAAATGTTCGATTTGCAGGAGGTCCCAAAATCAGTGACTAATAGCATACAAACGTGGCCGAAATAGGCCAAAACTGCGAGTTTTGACGAGTTCCCCGTAACTAGACCTCGGGGTTCCCGAAACGTTCGGAACGCAGCGGGATCCAAAATTAGTGGGGAATAGCATACATCACTAGCCAGAATAGGCCAAAACTGCGAGTTTTGACGAGATCCCCATAACCGGACCCCGAGGGTCCGGAAACGTTTGGATCACAGCGGGACCCAAAATCAGTGACTAATAGCATACAAAACTGGCTGCAATAGGCCAAAACTGCGAGTTTTTACGAGTTCCCCGTAACCAGACCCCGGGGTTCCCAAAACGTTCGGATCGCAGCAGGACCCAAAATCAGTGACTAATAGCATACAAAACTGGCCAGTATAGGCCAAAACTGCGAGGTTTCGCGAGTTCCCCGTAACCGGACCACGTAGTTCCAGAAACGTCCGGAACACAACGGGACCCAAAATCAGTTAGTAATAGCATACAAAATTGGCCGGAGTAGGCGAAAACTGCGAGTTTTGACGAGTTCCCGTAATCGGACCAAGGGGTTCGATCCCGAAACGTTAGGATCACAGCGGGACCCAAAACCAGTGACTAATAGCATACGAAACTGGCTGGAGTAGGCCAAAACTGCGAGTTTTGATGAGTTCCCGTAACCGGATCCCGGGGTTCCCAAAACGTTTGGATCGCAGTAGGATCCAAAATCAGTGAGCAATAGCATGCAGAACTACCCAGAATAGGCCAAAACTGCGAGTTTTGACGAGTTCCCTGTAACCGGACCCCGATGTTCCGGAAACATCCGGATCACAGCGGGACCCAAAATCAGTGACTAATTGCATAGAAAACTGGCCGAAATAGGTCAAAACTGCGAGTTTTGACGAGTTCTGCGTAACTGGTCCCTGGGGTTCCCAAAATGTTCGGACTGCAGGAGGTCCCAAAATCAGTGACTAATAGCATACAAACCTGGCCAAAAGAGGCCAAAACTGCGAGTTTTGACGAGTTCCCCGTAACTAGACCTCGGGGTTCCCGAAACGTTCGGAACGCAGCGGGATCCAAAATCAGTGGGGAATAGCATACAGAACTAGCCAGAATACGCCAAAACTGCGAGTTTTGACGAGATCCCCATAACCGGACCCCAAGGGTCCGAAAACGTTTGGATCACAGCGGGACCCAAAATCAGTGACTAATAGCATACAAAATTGGCTGGAATAGGCCAAAACTGCGAGTTTTTACGAGTTCCTCGTAACCAGACCCCGGGGTTCCCAAAACGTTCGGATCGCAGCAGGACCCAAAATCAGTGACTAATAGCATACAAAACTGGCCAGTATAGGCCAAAACTGCGAGGTTTCGCGAGTTCCCCGTAACCGGACCACGTAGTTCCTGAAACGTCCGGAACACAACGGGACGCAAAATCAGTTAGTAATAGAATACAAAATTGGCCGGAGTAGGCGCAACTGCGAGTTTTGACAAGTTCCCGTAATCGGACCAAGGGGTTCGATCCCGAAACGTTCAGATCACAACGGGACCCAAAATCAGTGACTAATACCATACAACACTGGCTGGAGTAGGCCAAAACTGCGAGTTTTGATGAGTTCCCGTAACCGGACCCCGGGGTTCCCAAAACGTTCGGATCGCAGCGGGATGCAAAATCAGTGAGCAATAGCATGCAGAACTAGCCAGAATAGGCCAAAACTGCGAGTTTTGATGAGTTCCCTATAACCGGACCCCGATGTTCCGGAAACATCCGGATCACGGCGGGACCCAAAATGAGTGACTAATTGCGTAGAAAACTGGCCGAAATAGGTCAAAACTCCGAGTTTTGACGAGTTCTGCGTAACTGGACCCCGGGGTTCCCAAAATGTTCGGTTTGCAGGAGGTCCCAAAATCAGTGACTAATAGCATACAAACGTGGCCGAAATAGGCCAAAACTGCGAGTTTTGACGAGTTCCCCGTAACTAGACCTCGGGGTTCCCGAAACGTTCGGAACGCAGCGGGATCCAAAATTAGTGGGGAATAGCATACATCACTAGCCAGAATAGGCCAAAACTGCGAGTTTTGACGAGATCCCCATAACCGGACCCCGAGGGTCCGGAAACGTTTGGATCACAGCGGGACCCAAAATCAGTGACTAATAGCATACAAAACTGGCTGCAATAGGCCAAAACTGCGAGTTTTTACGAGTTCCCCGTAACCAGACCCCGGGGTTCCCAAAACGTTCGGATCGCAGCAGGACCCAAAATCAGTGACTAATAGCATACAAAACTGGCCAGTATAGGCCAAAACTGCGAGGTTTCGCGAGTTCCCCGTAACCGGACCACGTAGTTCCAGAAACGTCCGGAACACAACGGGACCCAAAATCAGTTAGTAATAGCATACAAAATTGGCCGGAGTAGGCGAAAACTGCGAGTTTTGACGAGTTCCCGTAATCGGACCAAGGGGTTCGATCCCGAAACGTTAGGATCACAGCGGGACCCAAAACCAGTGACTAATAGCATACGAAACTGGCTGGAGTAGGCCAAAACTGCGAGTTTTGATGAGTTCCCGTAACCGGATCCCGGGGTTCCCAAAACGTTTGGATCGCAGTAGGATCCAAAATCAGTGAGCAATAGCATGCAGAACTAGCCAGAATAGGCCAAAACTGCGAGTTTTGACGAGTTCCCTGTAACCGGACCCCGATGTTCCGGAAACATCCGGATCACAGCGGGACCCAAAATCAGTGACTAATTGCATAGAAAACTGGCCGAAATAGGTCAAAACTGCGAGTTTTGACGAGTTCTGCGTAACTGGTCCCTGGGGTTCCCAAAATGTTCGGATTGCAGGAGGTCCCAAAATCAGTGACTAATAGCATACAAACGTGGCCAAAAGAGGCCAAAACTGCGAGTTTTGACGAGTTCCCCGTAACTAGACCTCGGGGTTCCCGAAACGTTCGGAACGCAGCGGGATCCAAAATCAGTGGGGAATAGCATACAGAACTATCCAGAATACGCCAAAACTGCGAGTTTTGACGAGATCCCCATAACCGGACCCCAAGGGTCCGAAAACGTTTGGATCACAGCGGGACCCAAAATCAGTGACTAATAGCATACAAAATTGGCTGGAATAGGCCAAAACTGCGAGTTTTTACGAGTTCCTCGTAACCAGACCCCGGGGTTCCCAAAACGTTCGGATCGCAGCAGGACCCAAAATCAGTGACTAATAGCATACAAAACTGGCCAGTATAGGCCAAAACTGCGAGGTTTCGCGAGTTCCCCGTAACCGGACCACGTAGTTCCTGAAACGTCCGGAACACAACGGGACGCAAAATCAGTTAGTAATAGCATACAAAATTGGCCGGAGTAGGCGCAACTGCGAGTTTTGACCAGTTCCCGTAATCGGATCAAGGGGTTCGATCCCGAAACGTTCAGATCACAACGGGACACAAAATCAGTGACTAATACCATACAACACTGGCTGGAGTAGGCCAAAACTGCGAGTTTTGATGAGTTCCCGTAACCGGACCCCGGGGTTCCCAAAACGTTCGGATCGCAGCGGGATGCAAAATCAGTGAGCAATAGCATGCAGAACTAGCCAGAATAGGCCAAAACTGCGAGTTTTGACGAGTTCCCTATAACCGGACCCCGATGTTCCGGAAACATCCGGATCACGGCGGGACCCAAAATGAGTGACTAATTGCGTAGAAAACTGGCCGAAATAGGTCAAAACTGCGAGTTTTGACGAGTTCTGCGTAACTGGACCCCGGGGTTCCCAAAATGTTCGGTTTGCAGGAGGTCCCAAAATCAGTGACTAATAGCATACAAACGTGGCCGAAAGAGGCCAAAACTGCGAGTTTTGACGAGTTCCCCGTAACTAGACCTCGGGGTTCCCGAAACGTTCGGAACGCAGCGGGATCCAAAATCAGTGGGGAATAGCATACAGAACTATCCAGAATACGCCAAAACTGCGAGTTTTGACGAGATCCCCATAACCGGACCCCAAGGGTCCGAAAACGTTTGGATCACAGCGGGACCCAAAATCAGTGACTAATAGCATACAAAACTGGCTGCAATAGGCCAAAACTGCGAGTTTTTACGAGTTCCCCGTAACCAGACCCCGGGGTTCCCAAAACGTTCGGATCGCAGCAGGACCCAAAATCAGTGACTAATAGCATACAAAACTGGCCAGTATAGGCCAAAACTGCGAGGTTTCGCGAGTTCCCCGTAACCGGACCACGTAGTTCCAGAAACGTCCGGAACACAACGGGACGCAAAATCAGTTAGTAATAGCATACAAAATTGGCCGGAGTAGGCGCAACCTGCGAGTTTTGACGAGTTCCCGTAATCGGACCAAGGGGTTCGATCCCGAAACGTTAGGATCACAGCGGGACCCAAAACCAGTGACTAATAGCATACGAAACTGGCTGGAGTAGGCCAAAACTGCGAGTTTTGATGAGTTCCCGTAACCGGATCCCGGGGTTCCCAAAACGTTCGGATCGCAGCGGGATGCAAAATCAGTGAGCAATAGCATGCAGAACTAGCCAGAATAGGCCAAAACTGCGAGTTTTGACGAGTTCCCTGTAACCGGACCCCGATGTTCTGGAAACATCCGGATCACAGCGGGACCCAAAATCAGTGACTAATTGCATAGAAAACTGGCCGAAATAGGTCAAAACTGCGAGTTTTGACGAGTTCTGCGTAACTGGTCCCTGGGTTTCCCAAAATGTTCGGATTGCAGGAGGTCCCAAAATCAGTGACTAATAGCATACAAACGTGGCCAAAAGAGGCCAAAACTGCGAGTTTTGACGAGTTCCCCGTAACTAGACCTCGGGGTTCCCGAAACGTTCGGAACGCAGCGGGATCCAAAATCAGTGGGGAATAGCATACAGAACTAGCCAGAATACGCCAAAACTGTGAGTTTTGACGAGATCCCCATAACCGGACTCCAAGGGTCTGAAAACGTTTGGATCACAGCGGGACCCAAAATCAGTGACTAATAGCATACAAAACTGGCTGGAATAGGCCAAAACTGCGAGTTTTTACGAGTTCCTCGTAACCAGACCCCGGGGTTCCCAAAACGTTCGGATCGCAGCAGGACCCAAAATCAGTGACTAATAGCATACAAAACTGGCCAGTATAGGCCAAAACTGCGAGGTTTCGCGAGTTCCCCGTAACCGGACCACGTAGTTCGAGAAACGTCCGGAACACAACGGGACCCAAAATCAGTTAGTAATAGCATACAAAATTGGCCGGAGTAGGCGAAACTGCGAGTTTTGACAAGTTCCCGTAATCGGACCAAGGGGTTCGATACCGAAACGTTCAGATCACAACGGCACCCAAAATCAGTGACTAATACCATACAACACTGGCTGGAGTAGGCCAAAACTGCGAGTTTTGATGAGTTCCCGTAACCGGACCCCGGGGTTCCCAAAACGTTCGGATCGCAGCGGGATGCAAAATCAGTGAGCAATAGCATGCAGAACTAGCCAGAATAGGCCAAAACTGCGAGTTTTGATGAGTTCCCTATAACCGGACCCCGATGTTCCGGAAACATCCGGATCACGGCGGGACCCAAAATGAGTGACTAATTGCATAGAAAACTGGCCGAAATAGGTCAAAACTGCGAGTTTTGACGAGTTCTGCGTAACTGGACCCCGGGGTTCCCAAAATGTTCGGTTTGCAGGAGGTCCCAAAATCAGTGACTAATAGCATACAAACGTGGCCGAAATAGGCCAAAACTGCGAGTTTTGACGAGTTCCCCGTAACTAGACCTCGGGGTTCCCGAAACGTTCGGAACGCAGCGGGATCCAAAATCAGTGGGGAATAGCATACATCACTAGCCAGAATAGGCCAAAACTGCGAGTTTTGACGAGATCCCCATAACCGGACCCCGAGGGTCCGGAAACGTTTGGATCACAGCGGGACCCAAAATCAGTGACTAATAGCATACAAAACTGGCTGCAATAGGCCAAAACTGCGAGTTTTTACGAGTTCCCCGTAACCAGACCCCGGGGTTCCCAAAACGTTCGGATCGCAGCAGGACCCAAAATCAGTGACTAATAGCATACAAAACTGGCCAGTATAGACCAAAACTGAGAGTTTTCGCGAGTTCCCCGTAACCGGACCACGTAGTTCCAGAAACGTCCGGAACACAACGGGACCCAAAATCAGTTAGTAATAGCATACAAAATTGGCCGGAGTAGGCGAAAACTGCGAGTTTTGACGAGTTCCCGTAATCGGACCAAGGGGTTCGATCCCGAAACGTTAGGATCACAGCGGGACCCAAAACCAGTGACTAATAGCATACAAAACTGGCTGGAGTAGGCCAAAACTGCGAGTTTTGATGAGTTCCCGTAACCGGATCCCGGGGTTCCCAAAACGTTTGGATCGCAGCAGGATCCAAAATCAGTGAGCAATAGCATGCAGAACTAGCCAGAATAGGCCAAAACTGCGAGTTTTGATGAGTTCCCTATAACCGGACCCCGATGTTCCGGAAACATCCGGATCACGGCGGGACCCAAAATGAGTGACTAATTGCATAGAAAACTGGCCGAAATAGGTCAAAACTGCGAGTTTTGACGAGTTCTGCGTAACTGGACCCCGGGGTTCCCAAAATGTTCGGTTTGCAGGAGGTCCCAAAATCAGTGACTAATAGCATACAAACGTGGCCGAAATAGGCCAAAACTGCGATTTTTGACGAGTTCCCCGTAACTAGACCTCGGGGTTCCCGAAACGTTCGGAACGCAGCGGGATCCAAAATTAGTGGGGAATAGCATACATCACTAGCCAGAATAGGCCAACACTGCGAGTTTTGACGAGATCCCCATAACCGGACCCCGAGGGTCCGGAAACGTTAGGATCACAGCGGGACCCAAAATCAGTGACTAATAGCATACAAAACTGGCTGCAATAGGCCAAAACTGCGAGTTTTTACGAGTTCCCCGTAACCAGACCCCGGGGTTCCCAAAACGTTCGGATCGCAGCAGGACCCAAAATCAGTGACTAATAGCATACAAAACTGGCCAGTATAGACCAAAACTGAGAGTTTTCGCGAGTTCCCCGTAACCGGACCACGTAGTTCCAGAAACGTCCGGAACACAACGGGACCCAAAATCAGTTAGTAATAGCATACAAAATTGGCCGGAGTAGGCGAAAACTGCGAGTTTTGACGAGTTCCCGTAATCGGACCAAGGGGTTCGATCCCGAAACGTTAGGATCACAGCGGGACCCAAAACCAGTGACTAATAGCATACAAAACTGGCTGGAGTAGGCCAAAACTGCGAGTTTTGATGAGTTCCCGTAACCGGATCCCGGGGTTCCCAAAACGTTTGGATCGCAGCAGGATCCAAAAACAGTGAGCAATAGCAAGCAGAACTAGCCAGAATAGGCCAAAACTGCGAGTTTTGACGAGTTCCCTGTAACCGGACCCCGATGTTCTGGAAACATCCGGATCACAGCGGGACCCAAAATCAGTGACTAATTGCATAGAAAACTGGCCGAAATAGGTCAAAACTGCGAGTTTTAACGAGTTCTGCGTAACTGGTCCCTGGGTTTCCCAAAATGTTCGGATTGCAGGAGGTCCCAAAATCAGTGACTAATAGCATACAAACGTGGCCAAAAGAGGCCAAAACTGCGAGTTTTGACGAGTTCCCCGTAACTAGACCTCGGGGTTCCCGAAACGTTCGGAACGCAGCGGGATCCAAAATCAGTGGGGAATAGCATACAGAACTAGCCAGAATACGCCAAAACTGCGAGTTTTGACGAGATCCCCATAACCGGACTCCAAGGGTCCGAAAACGTTTGGATCACAGCGGGACCCAAAATCAGTGACTAATAGCATACAAAACTGGCTGGAATAAGCCAAAACTGCGAGTTTTTACGAGTTCCTCGTAACCAGACCCCGGGGTTCCCAAAACGTTCGGATCGCAGCAGGACCCAAAATCAGTGACTAATAGCATACAAAACTGGCCAGTATAGGCCAAAACTGCGAGGTTTCGCGAGTTCCCCGTAACCGGACCACGTAGTTCCTGAAACGTCCGGAACACAACGGGACGCAAAATCAGTTAGTAATAGCATACAAAATTGGCCGGAGTAGGCGAAACTGCGAGTTTTGACAAGTTCCCGTAATCGGACCAAGGGGTTCGATACCGAAACGTTCAGATCACAACGGCACCCAAAATCAGTGACTAATACCATACAACACTGCCTGGAGTAGGCCAAAACTGCGAGTTTTGATGAGTTCCCGTAACCGGACCCCGGGGTTCCCAAAACGTTCGGATCGCAGCGGGATGCAAAATCAGTGAGCAATAGCATGCAGAACTAGCCAGAATAGGCCAAAACTGCGAGTTTTGATGAGTTCCCTATAACCGGACCCCGATGTTCCGGAAACATCCGGATCACGGCGGGACCCAAAATGAGTGACTAATTGCATAGAAAACTGGCCGAAATAGGTCAAAACTGCGAGTTTTGACGAGTTCTGCGTAACTGGACCCCGGGGTTCCCAAAATGTTCGGTTTGCAGGAGGTCCCAAAATCAGTGACTAATAGCATACAAACGTGGCCGAAATAGGCCAAAACTGCGAGTTTTGACGAGTTCCCCGTAACTAGACCTCGGGGTTCCCGAAACGTTCGGAACGCAGCGGGATCCAAAATTAGTGGGGAATAGCATACATCACTAGCCAGAATAGGCCAAAACTGCGAGTTTTGACGAGATCCCCATAACCGGACCCCGAGGGTCCGAAAACGTTTGGATCACAGCGGGACCCAAAATCAGTGACTAATAGCATAAAAAACTGGCTGCAATAGGCCAAAACTGCGAGTTTTTACGAGTTCCCCGTAACCAGACCCCGGGGTTCCCAAAACGTTCGGATCGCAGCAGGACCCAAAATCAGTGACTAATAGCATACAAAACAGGCCAGTATAGACCAAAACTGAGAGTTTTCGCGAGTTCCCCGTAACCGGACCACGTAGTTCCAGAAACGTCCGGAACACAACGGGACCCAAAATCAGTTAGTAATAGCATACAAAATTGGCCGGAGTAGGCGAAAACTGCGAGTTTTGACGAGTTCCCGTAATCGGACCAAGGGGTTCGATCCCGAAACGTTAGGATCACAGCGGGACCCAAAACCAGTGACTAATAGCATACAAAACTGGCTGGAGTAGGCCAAAACTGCGAGTTTTGATGAGTTCCCGTAACCGGATCCCGGGGTTCCCAAAACGTTTGGATCGCAGCAGGATCCAAAATCAGTGAGCAATAGCATGCAGAACTAGCCAGAATAGGCCAAAACTGTGAGTTTTGACGAGTTCCCTGTAACCGGACCCCGATGTTCTGGAAACATCCGGATCACAGCGGGACCCAAAATCAGTGACTAATTGCATAGAAAACTGGCCGAAATAGGTCAAAACTGCGAGTTTTGACGAGTTCTGCGTAACTGGTCCCTGGGTTTCCCAAAATGTTCGGATTGCAGGAGGTCCCAAAATCAGTGACTAATAGCATACAAACGTGGCCAAAAGAGGCCAAAACTGCGAGTTTTGACGAGTTCCCCGTAACTAGACCTCGGGGTTCCCGAAACGTTCGGAACGCAGCGGGATCCAAAATCAGTGGGGAATAGCATACAGAACTAGCCAGAATACGCCAAAACTACGAGTTTTGACGAGATCCCCATAACCGGACTCCAAGGGTCCGAAAACGTTTGGATCACAGTGGGACCCAAAATCAGTGACTAATAGCATACAAAACTGGCTGGAATAGGCCAAAACTGCGAGTTTTTACGAGTTCCTCGTAACCAGACCCCGGGGTTCCCAAAACGTTCGGATCGCAGCAGGACCCAAAATCAGTGACTAATAGCATACAAAACTGGCCAGTATAGGCCAAAACTGCGAGGTTTCGCGAGTTCCCCGTAACCGGACCACGTAGTTCCTGAAACGTCCGGAACACAACGGGACGCAAAATCAGTTAGTAATAGCATACAAAATTGGCCGGAGTAGGCGAAACTGCGAGTTTTGACAAGTTCCCGTAATCGGACCAAGGGGTTCGATACCGAAACGTTCAGATCACAACGGCACCCAAAATCAGTGACTAATACCATACAACACTGCCTGGAGTAGGCCAAAACTGCGAGTTTTGATGAGTTCCCGTAACCGGACCCCGGGGTTCCCAAAACGTTCGGATCGCAGCGGGATGCAAAATCAGTGAGCAATAGCATGCAGAACTAGCCAGAATAGGCCAAAACTGCGAGTTTTGATGAGTTCCCTATAACCGGACCCCGATGTTCCGGAAACATCCGGATCACGGCGGGACCCAAAATGAGTGACTAATTGCATAGAAAACTGGCCGAAATAGGTCAAAACTGCGAGTTTTGACGAGTTCTGCGTAACTGGACCCCGGGGTTCCCAAAATGTTCGGTTTGCAGGAGGTCCCAAAATCAGTGACTAATAGCATACAAACGTGGCCGAAATAGGCCAAAACTGCGAGTTTTGACGAGTTCCCCGTAACTAGACCTCGGGGTTCCCGAAACGTTCGGAACGCAGCGGGATCCAAAATTAGTGGGGAATAGCATACATCACTAGCCAGAATAGGCCAAAACTGCGAGTTTTGACGAGATCCCCATAACCGGACCCTGAGGGTCCGGAAACGTTTGGATCACAGCGGGACCCAAAATCAGTGACTAATAGCATACAAAACTGGCTGCAATAGGCCAAAACTGCGAGTTTTTACGAGTTCCCCGTAACCAGACCCCGGGGTTCCCAAAACGTTCGGATCGCAGCAGGACCCAAAATCAGTGACTAATAGCATACAAAACTGGCCAGTATAGACCAAAACTGAGAGTTTTCGCGAGTTCCCCGTAACCGGACCACGTAGTTCCAGAAATGTTCGGAACACAACGGGACCCAAAATCAGTTAGTAATAGCATACAAAATTGGCCGGAGTAGGCCAAAACTGCGAGTTTTGACGAGTTCCCGTAATCGGACCAAGGGGTTCGATCCCGAAACGTTAGGATCACAGCGGGACCCAAAACCAGTGACTAATAGCATACAAAACTGGCTGGAGTAGGCCAAAACTGCGAGTTTTGATGAGTTCCCGTAACCGGATCCCGGGGTTCCCAAAACGTTTGGATCGCAGGAGGATCCAAAATCAGTGAGCAATAGCATGCAGAACTAGCCAGAATAGGCCAAAACTGCGAGTTTTGATGAGTTCCCTATAACCGGACCCCCGATGTTCCGGAAACATCCGGATCACAGCGGGACCCAAAATCAGTGACTAATTGCATAGAAAACTGGCCGAAATAGGTCAAAACTGCGAGTTTTGACGAGTTCTGCGTAACTGGTCCCTGGGGTTCCCAAAATGTTCGGATTGCAGGAGGTCCCAAAATCAGTGACTAATAGCACACAAACGTGGCCAAAAGAGGCCAAAACTGCGAGTTTTGACGAGTTCCCCGTAACTAGACCTCGGGGTTCCCGAAACGTTCGGAACGCAGCGGGATCCAAAATCAGTGGGGAATAGCATACAGAACTAGCCAGAATACGCCAAAACTGCGAGTTTTGACGAGATCCCCATAACCGGACTCCAAGGGTCCGAAAATGTTTGGATCACAGCGGGACCCAAAATCAGTGACTAATAGCATACAAAACTGGCTGGAATAGGCCAAAACTGCGAGTTTTTACGAGTTCCTCGTAACCAGACCCCGGGGTTCCCAAAACGTTCGGATCGCAGCAGGACCCAAAATCAGTGACTAATAGCATACAAAACTAGCCAGTATAGGCCAAAACCGCGAGGTTTCGCGAGTTCCCCGTAACCGGACCACGTAGTTCCTGAAATGTGAGGAACACAACGGGACGCAAAATCAGTTAGTAATAGCATACAAAATTGGCCGGAGTAGGCGAAACTGCGAGTTTTGACAAGTTCCCGTAATCGGACCAAGGGGTTCGATACCGAAACGTTCAGATCACAACGGCACCCAAAATCAGTGACTAATACCATACAACACTGCCTGGAGTAGGCCAAAACTGCGAGTTTTGATGAGTTCCCGTAACCGGACCCCGGGGTTCCCAAAACGTTCGGATCGCAGCGGGATGCAAAATCAGTGAGCAATAGCATGCAGAACTAGCCAGAATAGGCCAAAACTGCGAGTTTTGATGAGTTCCCTATAACCGGACCCCGATGTTCCGGAAACATCCGGATCACGGCGGGACCCAAAATGAGTGACTAATTGCATAGAAAACTGGCCTAAATAGGTCAAAACTGCGAGTTTTGACGAGTTCTGCGTAACTAGACCCCGGGGTTCCCAAAATGTTCGGTTTGCAGGAGGTCCCAAAATCAGTGACTAATAGCATACAAACGTGGCCGAAATAGGCCAAAACTGCGAGTTTTGACGAGTTCCCCGTAACTAGACCTCGGGGTTCCCGAAACGTTCGGAACGCAGCGGGATCCAAAATTAGTGGGGAATAGCATACATCACTAGCCAGAATAGGCCAAAACTGCGAGTTTTGACGAGATCCCCATAACCGGACCCCGAGGGTCCGGAAACGTTTGGATCACAGCGGGACCCAAAATCAGTGACTAATAGCATACAAAACTGGCTGCAATAGGCCAAAACTGCGAGTTTTTACGAGTTCCCCGTAACCAGACCCCGGGGTTCCCAAAACGTTCGGATCGCAGCAGGACCCAAAATCAGTGACTAATAGCATACAAAACTGGCCAGTATAGACCAAAACTGAGAGTTTTCGCGAGTTCCCCGTAACCGGACCACGTAGTTCCAGAAATGTCCGGAACACAACGGGACCCAAAATCAGTTAGTAATAGCATACAAAATTGGCCGGAGTAGGCCAAAACTGCGAGTTTTGACGAGTTCCCGTAATCGGACCAAGGGGTTCGATCCCGAAACGTTAGGATCACAGCGGGACCCAAAACCAGTGACTAATAGCATACAAAACTGGCTGGAGTAGGCCAAAACTGCGAGTTTTGATGAGTTCCCGTAACCGGATCCCGGGGTTCCCAAAACGTTTGGATCGCAGGAGGATCCAAAATCAGTGAGCAATAGCATGCAGAACTAGCCAGAATAGGCCAAAACTGCGAGTTTTGATGAGTTCCCTATAACCGGACCCCGATGTTCCGGAAACATCCGGATCACAGCGGGACCCAAAATCAGTGACTAACTGCATAGAAAACTGGCCGAAATAGGTCAAAACTGCGAGTTTTGACGAGTTCTGCGTAACTGGTCCCTGGGGTTCCCAAAATGTTCGGATTGCAGGAGGTCCCAAAATCAGTGACTAATAGCATACAAACGTGGCCAAAAGAGGCCAAAACTGCGAGTTTTGACGAGTTCCCCGTAACTAGACCTCGGGGTTCCCGAAACGTTCGGAACGCAGCGGGATCCAAAATCAGTGGGCAATAGCATACAGAACTAGCCAGAATACGCCAAAACTGCGAGTTTTGACGAGATCCCCATAACCGGACTCCAAGGGTCCGAAAACGTTTGGATCACAGCGGGACCCAAAATCAGTGACTAATAGCATACAAAACTGGCTGGAATAGGCCAAAACTGCGAGTTTTTACGAGTTCCTCGTAACCAGACCCCGCGGTTCCCAAAACGTTCGGATCGCAGCAGGACCCAAAATCAGTGACTAATAGCATACAAAACTAGCCAGTATAGGCCAAAACCGCGAGGTTTCGCGAGTTCCCCGTAACCGGACCACGTAGTTCCTGAAACGTCCGGAACACAACGGGACGCAAAATCAGTTAGTAATAGCATACAAAATTGGCCGGAGTAGGCGAAACTGCGAGTTTTGACAAGTTCCCGTAATCGGACCAAGGGGTTCGATACCGAAACGTTCAGATCACAACGGCACCCAAAATCAGTGACTAATACCATACAACACTGCCTGGAGTAGGCCAAAACTGCGAGTTTTGATGAGTTCCCGTAACCGGACCCCGGGGTTCCCAAAACGTTCGGATCGCAGCGGGATGCAAAATCAGTGAGCAATAGCATGCAGAACTAGCCAGAATAGGCCAAAACTGCGAGTTTTGATGAGTTCCCTATAACCGGACCCCGATGTTCCGGAAACATCCGGATCACGGCGGGACCCAAAATGAGTGACTAATTGCATAGAAAACTGGCCGAAATAGGTCAAAACTGCGAGTTTTGACGAGTTCTGCGTAACTGGACCCCGGGGTTCCCAAAATGTTCGGTTTGCAGGAGGTCCCAAAATCAGTGACTAATAGCATACAAACGTGGCCGAAATAGGCCAAAACTGCGAGTTTTGACGAGTTCCCCGTAACTAGACCTCGGGGTTCCCGAAACGTTCGGAACGCAGCGGGATCCAAAATTAGTGGGGAATAGCATACATCACTAGCCAGAATAGGCGAAAACTGCGAGTTTTGACGAGATCCCCATAACCGGACCCCGAGGGTCCGGAAACGTTTGGATCACAGCGGGACCCAAAATCAGTGACTAATAGCATACAAAACTGGCTGCAATAGGCCAAAACTGCGAGTTTTTACGAGTTCCCCGTAACCAGACCCCGGGGTTCCCAAAACGTTCGGATCGCAGCAGGACCCAAAATCAGTGACTAATAGCATACAAAACTGGCCAGTATAGACCAAAACTGAGAGTTTTCGCGAGTTCCCCGTAACCGGACCACGTAGTTCCAGAAACGTCCGGAACACAACGGGACCCAAAATCAGTTAGTAATAGCATATAAAATTGGCCGGAGTAGGCCAAAACTGCGAGTTTTGACGAGTTCCCGTAATCGGACCAAGGGGTTCGATCCCGAAACGTTAGGATCACAGCGGGACCCAAAACCAGTGACTAATAGCATACAAAACTGGCTGGAGTAGGCCAAAACTGCGAGTTTTGATGAGTTCCCGTAACCGGATCCCGGGGTTCCCAAAACGTTTGGATCGCAGTAGGATCCAAAATCAGTGAGCAATAGCATGCAGAACTAGCCAGAATAGGCCAAAACTGCGAGTTTTGACGAGTTCCCTGTAACCGGACCCCGATGTTCCGGAAACATCCGGATCACAGCGGGACCCAAAATCAGTGACTAATTGCATAGAAAACTGGCCGAAATAGGTCAAAACTGCGAGTTTTGACGAGTTCTGCGTAACTGGTCCCTGGGGTTCCCAAAATGTTCGGATTGCAGGAGGTCCCAAAATCAGTGACTAATAGCATACAAACGTGGCCAAAAGAGGCCAAAACTGCGAGTTTTGACGAGTTCCCCGTAACTAGACCTCGGGGTTCCCGAAACGTTCGGAACGCAGCGGGATCCAAAATCAGTGGGGAATAGCATACAGAACTAGCCAGAATACGCCAAAACTGCGAGTTTTGACGAGATCCCCATAACCGGACCCCAAGGGTCCGAAAACGTTTGGATCACAGCGGGACCCAAAATCAGTGACTAATAGCATACAAAATTGGCTGGAATAGGCCAAAACTGCGAGTTTTTACGAGTTCCTCGTAACCAGACCCCGGGGTTCCCAAAACGTTCGGATCGCAGCAGGACCCAAAATCAGTGACTAATAGCATACAAAACTGGCCAGTATAGGCCAAAACTGCGAGGTTTTGCGAGTTCCCCGTAACCGGACCACGTAGTTCCTGAAACGTCCGGAACACAACGGGACGCAAAATCAGTTAGTAATAGCATACAAAATTGGCCGGAGTAGGCGCAACTGCGAGTTTTGACAAGTTCCCGTAATCAGACCAAGGGGTTCGATCCCGAAACGTTCAGATCACAACGGGACCCAAAATCAGTGACTAATACCATACAACACTGGCTGGAATAGGCCAAAACTGCGAGTTTTGATGAGTTCCCGTAACCGGACCCCGGGGTTCCCAAAACGTTCGGATCGCAGCGGGATGCAAAATCAGTGAGCAATAGCATGCAGAACTAGCCAGAATAGGCCAAAAATTGCGAGTTTTGATGAGTTCCCTATAACCGGACCCCGATGTTCCGGAAACATCCGGATCACGGCGGGACCCAAAATCAGTGACTAATTGCATAGAAAACTGGCCGAAATAGGTCAAAACTGCGAGTTTTGACGAGTTCTGCGTAACTGGACCCCGGGGTTCCCAAAATGTTCGGTTTGCAGGAGGTCCCAAAATCAGTGACTAATAGCATACAAACGTGGCCGAAACTGTGAGTTTTGACGAGTTCCCCGTAACCGGACCCCGAGGTTCCGGAAATATTCGTATCACAGCGGGACACAAAATCAGTGACTAATAGCATACAAAATTGGCCGAAATAGGCCAAAACTTCGAGTTTTGACGAGTTCCCCGTAACGGGACCCCGAGGTTCCCAAAACGTTCGAATCGCAGCAGGACCCAAAATCCGTGACTAATAGCATACAAAACTGGCCCGAATAAACCAAAACTGCGAGTTTTGACGAGTTCCCCGTAACCGGACCCTAGAGTTACCAAAAGCGTTCAGATCACAATGGGACCCAAAATCAGTGACTAATAGCATACAAATCTAGTCGGAATAGTCCAAAACTGCGAGTTTTGCCGAGTTCCCCGTAACCGGGCCCCGTAGTTCCTGAAACGTCCGGATCATAACGGGACCCAAAATCAGTGAGTAATAGCATACAAAATTGGCCGGAGTAGGCGAAACTGCGAGTTTTGACGAGTTCCCGTAATCGGCCAAGGGGTTCGATCCCGAAACGTTCGGATCACAGCGGGACCCAAAATCAGTGACTAATAGCATACAAAACTGGCTGCAATAGGCCAAAACTGCGAGTTTTTACGAGTTCCCCGTAACCAGACCCCGGGGTTCCCAAAATGTTCGGATCGCAGCAGGACCCAAAATCAGTGACTAATAGCATACAAAACTGGCCAGTATAGACCAAAACTGAGAGTTTTCGCGAGTTCCCCGTAACCGGACCACGTAGTTCCAGAAACGTCCGGAACACAACGGGACCCAAAATCAGTTAGTAATAGCATACAAAATTGGCCGGAGTAGGCCAAAACTGCGAGTTTTGACGAGTTCCCGTAATCGGACCAAGGGGTTCGATCCCGAAACGTTAGGATCACAGCGGGACCCAAAACCAGTGACTAATAGCATACAAAACTGGCTGGAGTAGGCCAAAACTGCGAGTTTTGATGAGTTCCCGTAACCGGATCCCGGGGTTCCCAAAACGTTTGGATCGCAGGAGGATCCAAAATCAGTGAGCAATAGCATGCAGAACTAGCCAGAATAGGCCAAAACTGCGAGTTTTGATGAGTTCCCTATAACCGGACCCCCGATGTTCCGGAAACATCCGGATCACAGCGGGACCCAAAATCAGTGACTAATTGCATAGAAAACTGGCCGAAATAGGTCAAAACTGCGAGTTTTGACGAGTTCTGCGTAACTGGTCCCTGGGGTTCCCAAAATGTTCGGATTGCAGGAGGTCCCAAAATCAGTGACTAATAGCATACAAACGTGGCCAAAAGAGGCCAAAACTGCGAGTTTTGACGAGTTCCCCGTAACTAGACCTCGGGGTTCCCGAAACGTTCGGAACGCAGCGGGATCCAAAATCAGTGGGGAATAGCATACAGAACTAGCCAGAATACGCCAAAACTGCGAGTTTTGATGAGATCCCCATAACCGGACTCCAAGGGTCCGAAAATGTTTGGATCACAGCGGGACCCAAAATCAGTGACTAATAGCATACAAAACTGGCTGGAATAGGCCAAAACTGCGAGTTTTTACGAGTTCCTCGTAACCAGACCCCGGGGTTCCCAAAACGTTCGGATCGCAGCAGGACCCAAAATCAGTGACTAATAGCATACAAAACTAGCCAGTATAGGCCAAAACCGCGAGGTTTCGCGAGTTCCCCGTAACCGGACCACGTAGTTCCTGAAACGTGAGGAACACAACGGGACGCAAAATCAGTTAGTAATAGCATACAAAATTGGCCGGAGTAGGCGAAACTGCGAGTTTTGACAAGTTCCCGTAATCGGACCAAGGGGTTCGATACCGAAACGTTCAGATCACAACGGCACCCAAAATCAGTGACTAATACCATACAACACTGCCTGGAGTAGGCCAAAACTGCGAGTTTTGATGAGTTCCCGTAACCGGACCCCGGGGTTCCCAAAACGTTCGGATCGCAGCGGGATGCAAAATCAGTGAGCAATAGCATGCAGAACTAGCCAGAATAGGCCAAAACTGCGAGTTTTGATGAGTTCCCTATAACCGGACCCCGATGTTCCGGAAACATCCGGATCACGGCGGGACCCAAAATGAGTGACTAATTGCATAGAAAACTGGCCGAAATAGGTCAAAACTGCGAGTTTTGACGAGTTCTGCGTAACTGGACCCCGGGGTTCCCAAAATGTTCGGTTTGCAGGAGGTCCCAAAATCAGTGACTAATAGCATACAAACGTGGCCGAAATAGGCCAAAACTGCGAGTTTTGACGAGTTCCCCGTAACTAGACCTCGGGGTTCCCGAAACGTTCGGAACGCAGCGGGATCCAAAATTAGTGGGGAATAGCATACATCACTAGCCAGAATAGGCCAAAACTGCGAGTTTTGACGAGATCCCCATAACCGGACCCCGAGGGTCCGGAAACGTTTGGATCACAGCGGGACCCAAAATCAGTGACTAATAGCATACAAAACTGGCTGCAATAGGCCAAAACTGCGAGTTTTTACGAGTTCCCCGTAACCAGACCCCGGGGTTCCCAAAACGTTCGGATCGCAGCAGGACCCAAAATCAGTGACTAATAGCATACAAAACTGGCCAGTATAGACCAAAACTGAGAGTTTTCGCGAGTTCCCCGTAACCGGACCACGTAGTTCCAGAAATGTCCGGAACACAACGGGACCCAAAATCAGTTAGTAATAGCATACAAAATTGGCCGGAGTAGGCCAAAACTGCGAGTTTTGACGAGTTCCCGTAATCGGACCAAGGGGTTGGATCCCGAAACGTTAGGATCACAGCGGGACCCAAAACCAGTGACTAATAGCATACAAAACTGGCTGGAGTAGGCCAAAACTGCGAGTTTTGATGAGTTCCCGTAACCGGATCCCGGGGTTCCCAAAACGTTTGGATCGCAGGAGGATCCAAAATCAGTGAGCAATAGCATGCAGAACTAGCCAGAATAGGCCAAAACTGCGAGTTTTGATGAGTTCCCTATAACCGGACCCCGATGTTCCGGAAACATCCGGATCACAGCGGGACCCAAAATCAGTGACTAATTGCATAGAAAACTGGCCGAAATAGGTCAAAACTGCGAGTTTTGACGAGTTCTGCGTAACTGGTCCCTGGGGTTCCCAAAATGTTCGGATTGCAGGAGGTCCCAAAATCAGTGACTAATAGCATACAAACGTGGCCAAAAGAGGCCAAAACTGCGAGTTTTGACGAGTTCCCCGTAACTAGACCTCGGGGTTCCCGAAACGTTCGGAACGCAGCGGGATCCAAAATCAGTGGGGAATAGCATACAGAACTAGCCAGAATACGCCAAAACTGCGAGTTTTGACGAGATCCCCATAACCGGACTCCAAGGGTCCGAAAACGTTTGGATCACAGCGGGACCCAAAATCAGTGACTAATAGCATACAAAACTGGCTGGAATAGGCCAAAACTGCGAGTTTTTACGAGTTCCTCGTAACCAGACCCCGCGGTTCCCAAAACGTTCGGATCGCAGCAGGACCCAAAATCAGTGACTAATAGCATACAAAACTAGCCAGTATAGGCCAAAACCGCGAGGTTTCGCGAGTTCCCCGTAACCGGACCACGTAGTTCCTGAAACGTCCGGAACACAACGGGACGCAAAATCAGTTAGTAATAGCATACAAAATTGGCCGGAGTAGGCGAAACTGCGAGTTTTGACAAGTTCCCGTAATCGGACCAAGGGGTTCGATACCGAAACGTTCGGATCACAACGGCACCCAAAATCAGTGACTAATACCATACAACACTGCCTGGAGTAGGCCAAAACTGCGAGTTTTGATGAGTTCCCGTAACCGGACCCCGGGGTTCCCAAAACGTTCGGATCGCAGCGGGATGCAAAATCAGTGAGCAATAGCATGCAGAACTAGCCAGAATAGGCCAAAACTGCGAGTTTTGATGAGTTCCCTATAACCGGACCCCGATGTTCCGGAAACATCCGGATCACGGCGGGACCCAAAATGAGTGACTAATTGCATAGAAAACTGGCCGAAATAGGTCAAAACTGCGAGTTTTGACGAGTTCTGCGTAACTGGACCCCGGGGTTCCCAAAATGTTCGGTTTGCAGGAGGTCCCAAAATCAGTGACTAATAGCATACAAACGTGGCCGAAATAGGCCAAAACTGCGAGTTTTGACGAGTTCCCCGTAACTAGACCTCGGGGTTCCCGAAACGTTCGGAACGCAGCGGGATCCAAAATTAGTGGGGAATAGCATACATCACTAGCCAGAATAGGCCAAAACTGCGAGTTTTGACGAGATCCCCATAACCGGACCCCGAGGGTCCGGAAACGTTTGGATCACAGCGGGACCCAAAATCAGTGACTAATAGCATACAAAACTGGCTGCAATAGGCCAAAACTGCGAGTTTTTACGAGTTCCCCGTAACCAGACCCCGGGGTTCCCAAAACGTTCGGATCGCAGCAGGACCCAAAATCAGTGACTAATAGCATACAAAACTGGCCAGTATAGACCAAAACTGAGAGTTTTCGCGAGTTCCCCGTAACCGGACCACGTAGTTCCAGAAACGTCCGGAACACAACGGGACCCAAAATCAGTTAGTAATAGCATATAAAATTGGCCGGAGTAGGCCAAAAATGCAAGTTTTGACGAGTTCCCGTAATCGGACCAAGGGGTTCGATCCCGAAACGTTAGGATCACAGCGGGACCCAAAACCAGTGACTAATAGCATACAAAACTGGCTGGAGTAGGCCAAAACTGCGAGTTTTGATGAGTTCCCGTAACCGGATCCCGGGGTTCCCAAAACGTTTGGATCGCAGTAGGATCCAAAATCAGTGAGCAATAGCATGCAGAACTAGCCAGAATAGGCCAAAACTGCGAGTTTTGACGAGTTCCCTGTAACCGGACCCCGATGTTCCGGAAACATCCGGATCACAGCGGGACCCAAAATCAGTGACTAATTGCATAGAAAACTGGCCGAAATAGGTCAAAACTGCGAGTTTTGACGAGTTCTGCGTAACTGGTCCCTGGGGTTCCCAAAATGTTCGGATTGCAGGAGGTCCCAAAATCAGTGACTAATAGCATACAAACGTGGCCAAAAGAGGCCAAAACTACGAGTTTTGACGAGTTCCCCGTAACTAGACCTCGGGGTTCCCGAAACGTTCGGAACGCAGCGGGATCCAAAATCAGTGGGGAATAGCATACAGAACTAGCCAGAATACGCCAAAACTGCGAGTTTTGACGAGATCCCCATAACCGGACCCCAAGGGTCCGAAAACGTTTGGATCACAGCGGGACCCAAAATCAGTGACTAATAGCATACAAAATTGGCTGGAATAGGCCAAAACTGCGAGTTTTTACGAGTTCCTCGTAACCAGACCCCGGGGTTCCCAAAACGTTCGGATCGCAGCAGGACCCAAAATCAGTGACTAATAGCATACAAAACTGGCCAGTATAGGCCAAAACTGCGAGGTTTCGCGAGTTCCCCGTAACCGGACCACGTAGTTCCTGAAACGTCCGGAACACAACGGGACGCAAAATCAGTTAGTAATAGCATACAAAATTGGCCGGAGTAGGCGCAACTGCGAGTTTTGACAAGTTCCCGTAATCAGACCAAGGGGTTCGATCCCGAAACGTTCAGATCACAACGGGACCCAAAATCAGTGACTAATACCATACAACACTGGCTGGAATAGGCCAAAACTGCGAGTTTTGATGAGTTCCCGTAACCGGACCCCGGGGTTCCCAAAACGTTCGGATCGCAGCGGGATGCAAAATCAGTGAGCAATAGCATGCAGAACTAGCCAGAATAGGCCAAAACTGCGAGTTTTGATGAGTTCCCTATAACCGGACCCCGATGTTCCGGAAACATCCGGATCACGGCGGGACCCAAAATCAGTGACTAATTGCATAGAAAACTGGCCGAAATAGGTCAAAACTGCGAGTTTTGACGAGTTCTGCGTAACTGGACCCCGGGGTTCCCAAAATGTTCGGTTTGCAGGAGGTCCCAAAATCAGTGACTAATAGCATACAAACGTGGCCGAAACTGTGAGTTTTGACGAGTTCCCCGTAACCGGACCCCGAGGTTCCGGAAATATTCGTATCACAGCGGGACACAAAATCAGTGACTAATAGCATACAAAATTGGCCGAAATAGGCCAAAACTTCGAGTTTTGACGAGTTCCCCGTAACGGGACCCCGAGGTTCCCAAAACGTTCGAATCGCAGCAGGACCCAAAATCCGTGACTAATAGCATACAAAACTGGCCCGAATAAACCAAAACTGCGAGTTTTGACGAGTTCCCCGTAACCGGACCCTAGAGTTACCAAAAGCGTTCAGATCACAATGGGACCCAAAATCAGTGACTAATAGCATACAAATCTAGTCGGAATAGGCCAAAACTGCGAGTTTTGCCGAGTTCCCCGTAACCGGGCCCCGTAGTTCCTGAAACGTCCGGATCATAACGGGACCCAAAATCAGTGAGTAATAGCATACAAAATTGGCCGGAGTAGGCGAAACTGCGAGTTTTGACGAGTTCCCGTAATCGGCCAAGGGGTTCGATCCCGAAACGTTCGGATCACAGCGGGACCCAAAATCAGTGACTAATAGCATACAAAACTGGCTGCAATAGGCCAAAACTGCGAGTTTTTACGAGTTCCCCGTAACCAGACCCCGGGGTTCCCAAAATGTTCGGATCGCAGCAGGACCCAAAATCAGTGACTAATAGCATACAAAACTGGCCAGTATAGACCAAAACTGAGAGTTTTCGCGAGTTCCCCGTAACCGGACCACGTAGTTCCAGAAACGTCCGGAACACAACGGGACCCAAAATCAGTTAGTAATAGCATACAAAATTGGCCGGAGTAGGCGAAAACTGCGAGTTTTGACGAGTTCCCGTAATCGGACCAAGGGGTTCGATCCCGAAACGTTAGGATCACAGCGGGACCCAAAACCAGTGACTAATAGCATACAAAACTGGCTGGAGTAGGCCAAAACTGCGAGTTTTGATGAGTTCCCGTAACCGGATCCCGGGGTTCCCAAAACGTTTGGATCGCAGTAGGATCCAAAATCAGTGAGCAATAGCATGCAGAACTAGCCAGAATAGGCCAAAACTGCGAGTTTTGACGAGTTCCCCGTAACCGGACCCTAGAGTTACCAAAAGCGTTCAGATCACAATGGGACCCAAAATCAGTGACTAATAGCATACAAATCTAGTCGGAATAGGCCAAAACTGCGAGTTTTGCCGAGTTCCCCGTAACCGGGCCCCGTAGTTCCTGAAACGTCCGGATCATAACGGGACCCAAAATCAGTGAGTAATAGCATACAAAATTGGCCGGAGTAGGCGAAACTGCGAGTTTTGACGAGTTCCCGTAATCGGCCAAGGGGTTCGATCCCGAAACGTTCGGATCACAGCGGGACCCAAAATCAGTGACTAATAGCATACAAAACTGGCTGCAATAGGCCAAAACTGCGAGTTTTTACGAGTTCCCCGTAACCAGACCCCGGGGTTCCCAAAATGTTCGGATCGCAGCAGGACCCAAAATCAGTGACTAATAGCATACAAAACTGGCCAGTATAGACCAAAACTGAGAGTTTTCGCGAGTTCCCCGTAACCGGACCACGTAGTTCCAGAAACGTCCGGAACACAACGGGACCCAAAATCAGTTAGTAATAGCATACAAAATTGGCCGGAGTAGGCGAAAACTGCGAGTTTTGACGAGTTCCCGTAATCGGACCAAGGGGTTCGATCCCGAAACGTTAGGATCACAGCGGGACCCAAAACCAGTGACTAATAGCATACAAAACTGGCTGGAGTAGGCCAAAACTGCGAGTTTTGATGAGTTCCCGTAACCGGATCCCGGGGTTCCCAAAACGTTTGGATCGCAGTAGGATCCAAAATCAGTGAGCAATAGCATGCAGAACTAGCCAGAATAGGCCAAAACTGCGAGTTTTGACGAGTTCCCTGTAACCGGACCCCGATGTTCCGGAAACATCCGGATCACAGCGGGACCCAAAATCAGTGACTAATTGCATAGAAAACTGGCCGAAATAGGTCAAAACTGCGAGTTTTGACGAGTTCTGCGTAACTGGTCCCTGGGGTTCCCAAAATGTTCGGATTGCAGGAGGTCCCAAAATCAGTGACTAATAGCATACAAACGTGGCCAAAAGAGGCCAAAACTGCGAGTTTTGACGAGTTCCCCGTAACTAGACCTCGGGGTTCCCGAAACGTTCGGAACGCAGCGGGATCCAAAATCAGTGGGGAATAGCATACAGAACTAGCCAGAATACGCCAAAACTGCGAGTTTTGACGAGATCCCGATAACCGGACCCCAAGGGTCCGAAAACGTTTGGATCACAGCGGGACCCAAAATCAGTGACTAATAGCATACAAAACTGGCTGGAATAGGCCAAAACTGCGAGTTTTTACGAGTTCCTCGTAACCAGACCCCGGGGTTCCCAAAACGTTCGGATCGCAGCAGGACCCAAAATCAGTGACTAATAGCATACAAAACTGGCCAGTATAGGCCAAAACTGCGAGGTTTCGCGAGTTCCCCGTAACCGGACCACGTAGTTCCTGAAACGTCCGGAACACAACGGGACGCAAAATCAGTTAGTAATAGCATACAAAATTGGCCGGAGTAGGCGCAACTGCGAGTTTTGACAAGTTCCCGTAATCGGACCAAGGGGTTCGATCCTGAAACGTTCAGATCACAACGGGACCCAAAATCAGTGACTAATACCATACAACACTGGCTGGAGTAGGCCGAAACTGCGAGTTTTGATGAGTTCCCGTAACCGGACCCCGGGGTTCCCAAAACGTTCGGATCGCAGCGGGATGCAAAATCAGTGAGCAATAGCATGCAGAACTAGCCAGAATAGGCCAAAACTGCGAGTTTTGATGAGTTCCCTATAACCGGACCCCGATGTTCCGGAAACATCCGGATCACGGCGGGACCCAAAATCAGTGACTAATTGCATAGAAAACTGGCCGAAATAGGTCAAAACTGCGAGTTTTGACGAGTTCTGCGTAACTGGACCCCGGGGTTCCCAAAATGTTCGGTTTGCAGGAGGTCCCAAAATCAGTGACTAATAGCATACAAACGTGGCCGAAACTGTGAGTTTTGACGAGTTCCCCGTAACCGGACCCCGAGGTTCCGGAAATATTCGTATCACAGCGGGACACAAGATCAGTGACTAATAGCATACAAAACTGGCCGAAATAGGCCAAAACTTCGAGTTTTGACGAGTTCCCTATAACGGGACCCCAAGGTTCCCAAAACGTTCGAATCGCAGCAGGACCCAAAATCCGTGACTAATAGCATACAAAACTGGCCCGAATAGACCAAAACTGCGAGTTTTGACGAGTTCCCCGTAACCGGACCCTAGGGTTACCAAAAGCGTTCAGATCAGAATGGGACCCAAAATCAGTGACTAATAGCATACAAATCTAGTCGGAATAGGCCAAAACTGCGAGTTTTGCCGAGTTCCCCGTAACCGGGCCCCGTAGTTCCCGAAACGTCCGGATCATAACGGGACCCAAAATCAGTGAGTAATAGCATACAAAATTGGCCGGAGTAGGCGAAACTGGGAGTTTTGACGAGTTCCCGTAACCGAACCCCGGGGTTCCGAAAACGTTCGGATCGCAGCGGTATCCAAAATCAGTGAGCATTAGCATGCAGGCCTAGCCAGAATAGGCCAAAACTGCGAGTTTTGACGAGTTCCCTGTAACCGGACCCCGATGTTCTGGAAACATCCGGATCACAGCGGAACCCAAAATCAGTGACTAATTGCATAGAAAACTGGCCGAAATAGGCCAAAACTGCGAGTTTTGACGAGTTCTGCGTAACTGGACCCCGGGGTTCCCAAAATGTTTGGATTGCAGGAGGACCCAAAATCAGTGACTAATAGCATACAAATGTGGCCAAAAGAGGCCAAAACTGCGAGTTTTGACGAGTTCCCGTAATCGGACCCAGGGATTAGATCCCGAAACGTTCGGATCACAGCGGGACCCAAAATCAGTGAGGAATAGCAGACAGAACTAGCCAAAATATGCCAAAACTGCGAGTTTTGACGAGTTCCCCATAACCGGACCTCGAGGGTCCGGAAACGTTTGGATCACAGCGGGACCCAAAATCAGTGAGTAATAGCATACAAAACTGGCTGGAATAGACCAAAACTACGAGTTTTTACAAGTTCCCCGTAACCAGACCCCGGGGTTCCCAAAACGTTCGGATCGCAGCAGGACCCAAAAGCAGTGACTAATAGCATACAAAACTGGCCAATATAGGCCAAAACTGCGAGTTTTGACAAATTCCCCGTAACCGGACCCAAGGGTTCTCGAAGCGTTCAGATCACAGCGGGAACCAAAATCAGTGACTAATAGCATACAAAACTAGCCGGAGTAGGCAAAAACTGGGAGTTTTGACGAGGTCCCGTAACCGGACCCCGGGGTTCCGAAAACGTTCGGATCACAGCGGGATCCAAAATCATTGAGCAATAGCATACAGAACGAGCCAGAATAGGCCTAAACTACTAGTTTTGATGAGTTCCCCGTAACCGGGCCCCGAGGTTACGGAAACATTCGGATCACAGCGGGACCCAAAATCAGTGACTAATAGCATACAAAACTGGCCGAAATAGGCCAAAACTGCGAGTTTTGACAAGTTCCCCATAACCGGACCCTGAGGTTCCCAAAACGTTCGGATCGCAGCAGGACCCAAAATCCGTGACGAATAGCATACAAAACTGGCGTGAATAGGTGAAAACTGCGAGTTTTGACGAGTTCCCCGTAACCGGACCCTAGGGTTCCCGAAGCGTTCAAATCACAATGGGACCCAAAATCAGTGACTAATAGCATACAAAACTGGTCGGAATAGGCCAAAACTGCGAGTTTTCGCGAGTTCCCCGTAACCGGACCACGTAGTTCCTTAAACGTCCGGAACACAACGGGACCCAAAATCAGTTAGTAATAGCATACAAAATTGGCAGGAGTAGGCGAAAACTGCGAGTTTTGACGAGTTCCCGTAATCGGACCAAGGGGTTCGATCCCGAAACGTTCGGATCACAGCGGGACCCAAAATAAGTGACTAATAGCATACAAAACGGGCCGGAGTAGGCAAAAACAAGGAGTTTTGACGAGTTCCCGTAACCGTTCCCCGTGGTTCCGAAAACGTTCGGATCACAACGGGATCCAAAATCATTGAGCAATAGCATACAGAACGAGCCAGAATAGGCCGAAACTGCTAGTTTTGACGAGTTCCCCGTAACCGGACCCCGAGGTTCCGGAAACATTCGGATCACAGCGGGACCCAAAATCAGTGACTAATAGCATACAAAACTGGCTGGACTAGGCCAAAACTGCGAGTTTTGATGAGTTCCCCTAACCGGACCTAGGGGTTCCCAAAACGTTTGGATCGCAGCGGGATCCAAAATCAGTGAGCAATAGCATGCAGAACTAGCCAGAATAGGCTAAAACTGCGAGTTTTGACGAGTTCGCTGTAACCGGACCCCGATGATTTCGGAAACATCCGGATCACAGCGGGACCCAAAATTAGTGACTAAGTGCATAGAAAACGTTCGGATCACAGCGGGATCCAAAATCATTGAGCAATAGCATACAGAACGAGCCAGAATAGGCCTAAACTACTAGTTTTGATGAGTTCCCCGTAACCGGGCCCCGAGGTTACGGAAACATTCGGATCACAGCGGGACCCAAAATCAGTGACTAATAGCATACAAAACTGGCCGAAATAGGCCAAAACTGCGAGTTTTGACAAGTTCCCCATAACCGGACCCTGAGGTTCCCAAAACGTTCGGATCGCAGCAGGACCCAAAATCCGTGACGAATAGCATACAAAACTGGCGTGAATTGGTGAAAACTGCGAGTTTTGACGAGTTCCCCGTAACCGGACCCTAGGGTTCCCGAAGCGTTCAAATCACAACGGGACCCAAAATCAGTGACTAATAGCATACAAAACTGGTCGGAATAGGCCAAAACTGCGAGTTTTCGCGAGTTCCCCGTAACCGGACCACGTAGTTCCTTAAACGTCCGGAACACAACGGGACCCAAAATCAGTTAGTAATAGCATACAAAATTGGCAGGAGTAGGCGAAAACTGCGAGTTTTGACGAGTTCCCGTAATCGGACCAAGGGGTTCGATCCCGAAACGTTCGGATCACAGCGGGACCCAAAATAAGTGACTAATAGCATACAAAACGGGCCGAAGTAGGCAAAAACTAGGAGTTTTGACGAGTTCCCGTAACCGTTCCCCGGGGTTCCGAAAACGTTCGGATCACAGCGGGATCCAAAATCATTGAGCAATAGCATACAGAACGAGCCAGAATAGGCCGAAACTGCTAGTTTTGACGAGTTCCCCGTAACCGGACCCCGAGGTTCCGGAAACATTCGGATCACAGCGGGACCCAAAATCAGTGACTAATAGCATACAAAACTGGCTGGACTAGGCCAAAACTGCGAGTTTTGATGAGTTCCCCTAACCGGACCTAGGGGTTCCCAAAACGTTCGGATCGCAGCGGGATCCAAAATCAGTGAGCAATAGCATGCAGAACTAGCCAGAATAGGCCAAAACTGCGAGTTTTGACGAGTTCGCTGTAACCGGACCCCGATGATTTCGGAAACATCCGGATCACAGCGGGACCCAAAATCAGTGACTAAGTGCATAGAAAATGTTCAGATCACAGCGGGATCCAAAATCATTGAGCAATAGCATACAGAACGAGCCAGAATAGGCCTAAACTACTAGTTTTGATGAGTTCCCCGTAACCGGGCCCCGAGGTTACGGAAACATTCGGATCACAGCGGCACCCAAAATCAGTGACTAATAGCATACAAAACTGGCCGAAATAGGCCAAAACTGCGAGTTTTGACAAGTTCCCCATAACCGGACCCTGAGGTTCCCAAAACGTTCGGATCGCAGCAGGACCCAAAATCCGTGACGAATAGCATACAAAACTGGCGTGAATAGGTGAAAACTGCGAGTTTTGACGAGTTCCCCGTAACCGGACCCTAGGGTTCCCGAAGCGTTCAAATCACAACGGGACCCAAAATCAGTGACTAATAGCATACAAAACTGGTCGGAATAGGCCAAAACTGCGAGTTTTCGCGAGTTCCCCGTAACCGGACCACGTAGTTCCTTAAACGTCCGGAACACAACGGGACCCAAAATCAGTTAGTAATAGCATACAAAATTGGCAGGAGTAGGCGAAAACTGCGAGTTTTGACGAGTTCCCGTAATCGGACCAAGGGGTTCGATCCCGAAACGTTCGGATCACAGCGGGACCCAAAATAAGTGACTAATAGCATACAAAACGGGCCGGAGTAGGCAAAAACTGGGAGTTTTGACGAGTTCCCGTAACCGTTCCCCGGGGTTCCGAAAACGTTCGGATCACAGCGGGATCCAAAATCATTGAGCAATGGCATACAGAACGAGCCAGAATAGGCCGAAACTGCTAGTTTTGACGAGTTCCCCGTAACCGGACCCCGAGGTTCCGGAAACATTCGGATCACAGCGGGACCCAAAATCAGTGACTAATAGCATACAAAACTGGCCGAAATAGGCCAAAACTGCGAGTTTTGACAAGTTCCCCATAACCGGACCCTGAGGTTCCCAAAACGTTCGGATCGCAGCAGGACCCAAAATCCGTGACGAATAGCATACAAAACTGGCGTGAATAGGTGAAAACTGCGAGTTTTGATGAGTTCCCCGTAACCGGACCCTAGGGTTCCCGAAGCGTTCAAATCACAATGGGACCCAAAATCAGTGACTGATAGCATACAAAACTGTTCGGAATAGGCCAAAACTGTGAGTTTTCGCGAGTTCCCCGTAACCGGACCACGTAGTTCCTTAAACGTCCGGAACACAACGGGACCCAAAATCAGTTAGTAATAGCATACAAAATTGGCAGGAGTAGGCGAAAACTGCGAGTTTTGACGAGTTCCCGTAAGCGGACCAAGGGGTTCGATCCCGAAACGTTCGGATCACAGCGGGACCCAAAATAAGTGACTAATAGCATACATAACGGGCCGGAGTAGGCTAAAACATGGAGTTTTGACGAGTTCCCGTAACCGTTCCCCGGGGTTCCGAAAACGTTCGGATCACAGCGGGATCCAAAATCATTGAGCAATAGCATACAGAACGAGCCAGAATAGGCCGAAACTGCTAGGTTTGACGAGTTCCCCGTAACCGGACCCCGAGGTTCCGGAAACATTCGGATCACAGCGGGACCCAAAATCAGTGACTAATAGCATACAAAACTGGCAGGACTAGGCCAAAGCTGCGAGTTTTGATGAGTTCCCCTAACCGGACCTAGGGGTTCCCAAAACGTTCGGATCGCAGCGGGATCCAAAATCAGTGAGCAATAGCATGCAGAACTAGCCAGAATAGGCCAAAACTGCAAGTTTTGACGAGTTCGCTCTAACCGGACCCCGATGATTTCGGAAACATCCGGATCACAGCGGGACCCAAAATCAGTGACTAAGTGCATAGAAAACGTTCGGATCACAGCGGGATCCAAAATCATTGAGCAATAGCATACAGAACGAGCCAGAATAGGCCTAAACTACTAGTTTTGATGAGTTCCCCGTAACCGGGCCCCGAGGTTACGGAAACATTCGGATCACAGCGGGACCCAAAATCAGTGACTAATAGCATACAAAACTGGCCGAAATAGGCCAAAACTGCGAGTTTTGACAAGTTCCCCATAACCGGACCCTGAGGTTCCCAAAACGTTCGGATCGCAGCAGGACCCAAAATCCGTGACGAATAGCATACAAAACTGGCGTGAATACGTGAAAACTGCGAGTTTTGACGAGTTCCCCGTAACCGGACCCTAGGGTTCCCGAAGCGTTCAAATCACAACGGGACCCAAAATCAGTGACTAATAGCATACAAAACTGGTCGGAATAGGCCAAAACTGCGAGTTTTCGCGAGTTCCCCGTAACCGGACCACGTAGTTCCTTAAACGTCCGGAACACAACGGGACCCAAAATCAGTTAGTAATAGCATACAAAATTGGCAGGAGTAGGCGAAAACTGCGAGTTTTGACGAGTTCCCGTAATCGGACCAAGGGGTTCGATCCCGAAACGTTCGGATCACAGCGGGACCCAAAATAAGTGACTAATAGCATACAAAACGGGCCGGAGTAGGCAAAAACTAGGAGTTTTGACGAGTTCCCGTAACCGTTCCCCGGGGTTCCGAAAACGTTCGGATCACAGCGGGATCCAAAATCATTGAGCAATAGCATACAGAACGAGCCAGAATAGGCCGAAACTGCTAGTTTTGATGAGTTCCTCGTAACCGGACCCCGAGGTTCCGGAAACATTCGGATCACAGCGGGACCCAAAATCAGTGACTAATAGCATAGCATACAAAACTGGCCGAAATAGGCCAAAACTGCGAGTTTTGACAAGTTCCCCATAACCGGACCCTGAGGTTCCCAAAACGTTCGGATCGCAGCAGGACCCAAAATCCGTGACGAATAGCATACAAAACTGGCGTGAATAGGTGAAAACTGCGAGTTTTGACGAGTTCCCCGTAACCGGACCCTAGGGTTCCCGAAGCGTTCAAATCACAACGGGACCCAAAATCAGTGACTAATAGCATACAAAACTGGTCGGAATAGGCCAAAACTGCGAGTTTTCGCGAGTTCCCCGTAACCGGACCACGTAGTTCCTTAAACGTTCGGAACACAACGGGACCCAAAATCAGTTAGTAATAGCATACAAAATTGGCAGGAGTAGGCGAAAACTGCGAGTTTTGACGAGTTCCCGTAATCGGACCAAGGGGTTCGATCCCGAAACGTTCGGATCACAGCGGGACCCAAAATAAGTGACTAATAGCATACAAAACGGGCCGGAGTATGCAAAAACTGGGAGTTTTGACGAGTTCCGGTAACCGTTCCCCGGGGTTCCGAAAACGTTCGGATCACAGCGGGATCCAAAATCATTGAGCAATAGCATACAGAACGAGCCAGAATAGGCCGAAACTGCTAGTTTTGACGAGTTCCCCGTAACCGGACCCCGAGGTTCCGGAAACATTCGGATCACAGCGGGACCCAAAATCAGTGACTAATAGCATACAAAACTGGCTGGACTAGGCCAAAACTGCGAGTTTTGATGAGTTCCCCTAACCGGACCTAGGGGTTCCCAAAACGTTTGGATCGCAGCGGGATCCAAAATCAGTGAGCAATAGCATGCAGAACTAGCCAGAATAGGCCAAAACTGCGAGTTTTGACGAGTTCGCTGTAACCGGACCCCGAAGATTTCGGAAACATCCGGATCACAGCGGGACCCAAAATCAGTGACTAAGTGCATAGAAAATGTTCATATCACAGCGGGATCCAAAATCATTGAGCAATAGCATACAGAACGAGCCAGAATAGGCCGAAACTGCTAGTTTTGATGAGTTCCTCGTAACCGGACCCCGAGGTTCCGGAAACATTCGGATCACAGCGGGACCCAAAATCAGTGACTAATAGCATAGCATACAAAACTGGCCGAAATAGGCCAAAACTGCGAGTTTTGACAAGTTCCCCATAACCGGACCCTGAGGTTCCCAAAACGTTCGGATCGCAGCAGGACCCAAAATCCGTGACGAATAGCATACAAAACTGGCGTGAATAGGTGAAAACTGCGAGTTTTGACGAGTTCCCCGTAACCGGACCCTAGGGTTCCCGAAGCGTTCAAATCACAACGGGACCCAAAATCAGTGACTAATAGCATACAAAACTGGTCGGAATAGGCCAAAACTGCGAGTTTTCGCGAGTTCCCCGTAACCGGACCACGTAGTTCCTTAAACGTCCGGAACACAACGGGACCCAAAATCAGTTAGTAATAGCATACAAAATTGGCAGGAGTAGGCGAAAACTGCGAGTTTTGACGAGTTCCCGTAATCGGACCAAGGGGTTCGACCCCGAAACGTTCGGATCACAGCGGGACCCAAAATAAGTGACTAATAGCATACAAAACGGGCCGGAGTATGCAAAAACTGGGAGTTTTGACGAGTTCCCGTAACCGTTCCCCGGGGTTCCGAAAACGTTCGGATCACAGCGGGATCCAAAATCATTGAGCAATGGCATACAGAACGAGCCAGAATAGGCCGAAACTGCTAGTTTTGACGAGTTCCCCGTAACCGGACCCCGAGGTTCCGGAAACATTAAGATCACAGCGGGACCCAAAATCAGTGACTAACAGCATACAAAACTGGCTGGACTAGGCCAAAACTGCGAGTTTTGATGAGTTCCCCTAACCGGACCTAGGGGTTCCCAAAACGTTCGGATCGCAGCGAGATCCAAAATCAGTGAGCAATAGCATGGAGAACTAGCCAGAATAGGCCAAAACTGCGAGTTTTGACGAGTTCGCAGTAACCGGACCCCGATGATTTCGGAAACATCCGGATCACAGCGGGACCCAAAATCAGTGACTAAGTGCATAGAAAACGTTCGGATCGCAGCGGGATCCAAAATCAGTGAGCAATAGCATGCAGAACAAGCCAGAATAGGCCAAAACTGTGAGTTTTGACGAGTTCGCTATAACCGGACCCCGATGATTTCGGAAACATCCGGATCACAGCGGGACCCAAAATCAGTGACTAAGTGCATAGAAAACATGCCGAAATAAGCCAAAACTGTGAGTTTTGACGAGTTGTGCGTAACTGGACCCCGGGGTTCCCAAAATGTTTGGATTGCAGGAGGACCCAAAATAAGTGACTAATAGCATACAAACGTGCCCAAAACAGGCCAAAACTGCGAGTTTGACCAGTTCCCCGTAACTAGACCTCGGGGTTCCCGAAACGTTCGGATCGCAGCGGGATCCAAAATCAGTGAGGAATAGCATACAGAATTAGCCAAAATATGCCAAAACTGCGAGTTTTGAGGAGTTCCCCATAACCGGACCTCGAGGGTCCGGAAACGTTTGGATCACAGCGGGACCCAAAATCAGTGAGTAATAGCGTACAAAACTGGCTGGAATAGACCAAAACTATGAGTTTTTACGAGTTCCCCGTAACCAGACCCCGGGGTTCCCAAAACGTTCGGATCGCAGCAGGACCCAAAATCAGTGACTAATAGCATACAAGACTGGCCAATATAGGCCAAAACTGCGAGTTTTGACAAATTCCCCGTAACCGGACCCAAGGGTTCTCGAAGCGTTCACATCACAACGGGAACCAAAATCTGTGACTAATAGCATACAAAACTAGCCGGAGTAGGCAAAAACTGGGAGTTTTGACGAGGTCCCGTAACCGGACCCTGGGGTTCTGAAAACGTTCGGATCACAGCGGGATCCCAAATCGATGAGCAATAGCATACAGAACGAGCCAGAATAGGCCTAAACTACTAGTTTTGATGAGTTCCCCGTAACCGGACCCCGAGGTTCCGGAAACATTCGGATCACAGCGGGACCCAAAATCAGTGACTAATAGCATACAAAACTGGCCGAAATAGGCCAAAACTGCGAGTTTTGACAAGTTCCCCATAACCGGACCCTGAGGTTCCCAAAACGTTCGGATCGCAGCAGGACCCAAAATCCGTGACGAATAGCATACAAAACTAGCGTGAATAGGTGAAAACTGCGAGTTTTGACGAGTTCCCCGTAACCGGACCCTAGGGTTCCCGAAGCGTTCAAATCACAACGGGACCCAAAATCAGTGACTAATAGCATACAAAACTGGTCGGAATAGGCCAAAACTGCGAGTTTTCGCGAGTTCCCCGTAACCGGACCACGTAGTTCCTTAAACGTTCGGAACACAACGGGACCCAAAATCAGTTAGTAATAGCATACAAAATTGGCAGGAGTAGGCGAAAACTGCGAGTTTTGACGAGTTCCCGTAATCGGACCAAGGGGTTCGATCCCGAAACGTTCGGATCACAGCGGGACCCAAAATAAGTGACTAATAGCATACAAAACGGGCCGGAGTATGCAAAAACTGGGAGTTTTGACGAGTTCCGGTAACCGTTCCCCGGGGTTCCGAAAACGTTCGGATCACAGCGGGATCCAAAATCATTGAGCAATAGCATACAGAACGAGCCAGAATAGGCCGAAACTGCTAGTTTTGACGAGTTCCCCGTAACCGGACCCCGAGGTTCCGGAAACATTCGGATCACAGCGGGACCCAAAATCAGTGACTAATAGCATACAAAACTGGCTGGACTAGGCCAAAACTGCGAGTTTTGATGAGTTCCCCTAACCGGACCTAGGGGTTCCCAAAACGTTTGGATCGCAGCGGGATCCAAAATCAGTGAGCAATAGCATGCAGAACTAGCCAGAATAGGCCAAAACTGCGAGTTTTGACGAGTTCGCTGTAACCGGACCCCGAAGATTTCGGAAACATCCGGATCACAGCGGGACCCAAAATCAGTGACTAAGTGCATAGAAAATGTTCATATCACAGCGGGATCCAAAATCATTGAGCAATAGCATACAGAACGAGCCAGAATAGGCCGAAACTGCTAGTTTTGATGAGTTCCTCGTAACCGGACCCCGAGGTTCCGGAAACATTCGGATCACAGCGGGACCCAAAATCAGTGACTAATAGCATAGCATACAAAACTGGCCGAAATAGGCCAAAACTGCGAGTTTTGACAAGTTCCCCATAACCGGACCCTGAGGTTCCCAAAACGTTCGGATCGCAGCAGGACCCAAAATCCGTGACGAATAGCATACAAAACTGGCGTGAATAGGTGAAAACTGCGAGTTTTGACGAGTTCCCCGTAACCGGACCCTAGGGTTCCCGAAGCGTTCAAATCACAACGGGACCCAAAATCAGTGACTAATAGCATACAAAACTGGTCGGAATAGGCCAAAACTGCGAGTTTTCGCGAGTTCCCCGTAACCGGACCACGTAGTTCCTTAAACGTCCGGAACACAACGGGACCCAAAATCAGTTAGTAATAGCATACAAAATTGGCAGGAGTAGGCGAAAACTGCGAGTTTTGACGAGTTCCCGTAATCGGACCAAGGGGTTCGACCCCGAAACGTTCGGATCACAGCGGGACCCAAAATAAGTGACTAATAGCATACAAAACGGGCCGGAGTATGCAAAAACTGGGAGTTTTGACGAGTTCCCGTAACCGTTCCCCGGGGTTCCGAAAACGTTCGGATCACAGCGGGATCCAAAATCATTGAGCAATGGCATACAAAACGAGCCAGAATAGGCCGAAACTGCTAGTTTTGACGAGTTCCCCGTAACCGGACCCCGAGGTTCCGGAAACATTAAGATCACAGCGGGACCCAAAATCAGTGACTAACAGCATACAAAACTGGCTGGACTAGGCCAAAACTGCGAGTTTTGATGAGTTCCCCTAACCGGACCTAGGGGTTCCCAAAACGTTCGGATCGCAGCGAGATCCAAAATCAGTGAGCAATAGCATGGAGAACTAGCCAGAATAGGCCAAAACTGCGAGTTTTGACGAGTTCGCAGTAACCGGACCCCGATGATTTCGGAAACATCCGGATCACAGCGGGACCCAAAATCAGTGACTAAGTGCATAGAAAACGTTCGGATCGCAGCGGGATCCAAAATCAGTGAGCAATAGCATGCAGAACAAGCCAGAATAGGCCAAAACTGTGAGTTTTGACGAGTTCGCTATAACCGGACCCCGATGATTTCGGAAACATCCGGATCACAGCGGGACCCAAAATCAGTGACTAAGTGCATAGAAAACATGCCGAAATAAGCCAAAACTGTGAGTTTTGACGAGTTGTGCGTAACTGGACCCCGGGGTTCCCAAAATGTTTGGATTGCAGGAGGACCCAAAATAAGTGACTAATAGCATACAAACGTGCCCAAAACAGGCCAAAACTGCGAGTTTGACCAGTTCCCCGTAACTAGACCTCGGGGTTCCCGAAACGTTCGGATCGCAGCGGGATCCAAAATCAGTGAGGAATAGCATACAGAATTAGCCAAAATATGCCAAAACTGCGAGTTTTGAGGAGTTCCCCATAACCGGACCTCGAGGGTCCGGAAACGTTTGGATCACAGCGGGACCCAAAATCAGTGAGTAATAGCGTACAAAACTGGCTGGAATAGACCAAAACTATGAGTTTTTACGAGTTCCCCGTAACCAGACCCCGGGGTTCCCAAAACGTTCGGATCGCAGCAGGACCCAAAATCAGTGACTAATAGCATACAAGACTGGCCAATATAGGCCAAAACTGCGAGTTTTGACAAATTCCCCGTAACCGGACCCAAGGGTTCTCGAAGCGTTCACATCACAACGGGAACCAAAATCTGTGACTAATAGCATACAAAACTAGCCGGAGTAGGCAAAAACTGGGAGTTTTGACGAGGTCCCGTAACCGGACCCTGGGGTTCTGAAAACGTTCGGATCACAGCGGGATCCAAAATCGATGAGCAATAGCATACAGAACGAGCCAGAATAGGCCTAAACTACTAGTTTTGATGAGTTCCCCGTAACCGGACCCCGAGGTTCCGGAAACATTCGGATCACAGCGGGACCCAAAATCAGTGACTAATAGCATACAAAACTGGCCGAAATAGGCCAAAACTGCGAGTTTTGACAAGTTCCCCATAACCGGACCCTGAGGTTCCCAAAACGTTCGGATCGCAGCAGGACCCAAAATCCGTGACGAATAGCATACAAAACTAGCGTGAATAGGTGAAAACTGCGAGTTTTGACGAGTTCCTCGTAACCGGACCCTAGGGTTCCCGAAGCGTTCAAATCACAACGGGACCCAAAATCAGTGACTAATAGCATACAAAACTGGTCGGACTAGGCCAAAACTACGAGTTTTTACGAGTTCCCCGTAAGCGGACCACGTAGTTCCTTAAACGTTCGGAACACAACGGGACCCAAAATCAGTTAGTAATAGCATACAAAATTGGCAGGAGTAGGCGAAAACTGCGAGTTTTGACGAGTTCCCGTAATCGGACCAAGGGGTTCGATCCCGAAACGTTCGGATCACAGGGGGACCCAAAATAAGTGAATAATAGCATACAAAACGGGCCGGAGTAGGCAAAAACTAGGAGTTTTGACGAGTTCCCGTAACCGTTCCCCGGGGTTCCGAAAACGTTCGGATCACAGCGGGATCCAAAATCATTGAGCAATAGCATACAGAACGAGCCAGAATAGGCCGAAACTGCAAGTTTTGACGTGTTCCCCGTAACCGGACCCCGAGGTTCCGGAAACATTCGGATCACAGCGGGACCCAAAATCAGTGACTAACAGCATACAAAACTGGCTGGACTAGGCCAAAACTGCGAGTTTTGATGAGTTCCCCTAACCGGACCTAGGGGTTCCCAAAACGTTCGGATCGCAGCGAGATCCAAAATCAGTGAGCAATAGCATGGAGAACTAGCCAGAATAGGCCAAAACTGCGAGTTTTGACGAGTTCGCAGTAACCGGACCCCGATGATTTCGGAAACATCCGGATCACAGCGGGACCCAAAATCAGTGACTAAGTGCATAGAAAACGTTCGGATCGCAGCGGGATCCAAAATCAGTGAGCAATAGCATGCAGAACTAGCCAAAATAGGCCAAAACTGCGAGTTTTGACGAGTTCGCTATAACCGGACCCCGATGATTTCGGAAACATCCGGATCACAGCGGGACCCAAAATCAGTGACTAAGTACAATAAAAACATGCCGAAATAAGCCAAAACTTTGAGTTTTGACGAGTTGTGCGTAACTGGACCCCGGGGTTCCCAAAATGTTTGGATTGCAGGAGGACCCAAAATAATTGACTAATAGCATACAAACGTGCCCAAAACAGGCCAAAACTGCGAGTTTTGACCAGTTCCCCGTAACTAGACCTCGGGGTTCCCGAAACGTTCGGATCGCAGCGGGATCCAAAATCAGTGAGGAATAGCATACAGAACTAGCGAAAATATGCCAAAACTGCGAGTCTTGACGAGTTCCCCATAACCGGACCTCGAGGGTCCGGAAACGTTTGGATCACAGCGGGACCCAAAATCAGTGAGTAATAGCATACAAAGCTGGCTGGAATAGACCAAAACTACGAGTTTTTACGAGTTCCCCGTAACCAGACCCCGGGGTTCCCAAAACGTTCGGATCGCAGCAGGACCCAAAATCAGTGACTAATAGCATACAAAACTGGCCAATATAGGCCAAAACTGCGAGTTTTGACAAATTCCCCGTAACCGGACCCAAGGGTTCTCGAAGCATTCAGATCACAGCGGGAACCAAAATCAGTGACTAATAGCATACAAAACTAGCCGGAGTAGGCAAAAACTGGGAGTTTTGACGAGGTCCCGTAACCGGACCCCGGGGTTCCGAAAACGTTCGGATCACAGCGGGATCCAAAATCATTGAGCAATAGCATACAGAACGAGCCAGAATAGGCCTAAACTACTAGTTTTGATGAGTTCCCCGTAACCGGACCCCGAGGTTCCGGAAACATTCGGATCACAGCGGGACCCAAAATCAGTGACTAATAGCATACAAAACTGGCCGAAATAGGCCAAAACTGCGAGTTTTGACAAGTTCCCCATAACCGGACCCTGAGGTTCCCAAAACGTTCGGATCGCAGCAGGACCCAAAATCCGTGACGAATAGCATACAAAACTGGCGTGAATAGGTGAAAACTGCGAGTTTTGACGAGTTCCCCGTAACCGGACCCTAGGGTTCCCGAAGCGTTCAAATCACAACGGGACCAAAAATCAGTGACTAATAGCATACAAAACTGGTCGGAATAGGCCAAAACTGCGAGTTTTCGCGAGTTCCCCGTAACCGGACCACGTAGTTCCTTAAACGTCCGGAACACAACGGGACCCAAAATCAGTTAGTAACAGCATACAAAATTGGCAGGAGTAGGCGAAAACTGCGAGTTTTCACGAGTTCCCGTAATCGGACCAAGGGGTTCGATCCCGAAACGTTCGGATCACAGCGGGACCCAAAATAAGTGACTAATAGCATACAAAACGGGCCGGAGTAGGCAAAAACTAGGAGTTTTGACGAGTTCCCGTAACCGTTCCCCGGGGTTCCGAAAACGCTCGGATCACAGCGGGATCCAAAATCATTGAGCAATAGCATACAGAACGAGCCAGAATAGGCCGAAACTGCTAGTTTTAACGAGTTCCCCGTAACCGGACCCCGAGGTTCCGGAAACATTCGGATCACAGCGGGACCCAAAATCAGTGACTAATAGCATACAAAACTGGCTGGACTAGGCCAAAACTGCGAGTTTTGATGAGTTCCCCTAACCGGACCTAGGGGTTCCCAAAACGTTCGAATCGCAGCGGGATCCAAAATCAGTGAGCAATAGCATGCAGAACTAGCCAGAATAGGCCAAAACTGCGAGTTTTGACGAGTTTGCTGTAACCGGACCCCGATGATTTCGGAAACATCCGGATCACAACGGGACCCAAAATCAGTGACTAAGTGCATAGAAAACGTTCGGATCGCAGCGGGATCCAAAATCAGTGAGCAATAGCATGCAGAACTAGCCAGAATAGGCCAAAACTGCGAGTTTTGACGAGTTCGCTATAACCGGACCCCGATGATTTCGGAAACATCCGGATCACAGCGGGACCCAAAATCAGTGACTAAGTACATAGAAAACATGCCGAAATAAGCCAAAACTGTGAGTTTTGACGAGTTGTGCGTAACTGGACCCCGGGGTTCCCAAAATGTTTGGATTGCAGGAGGACCCAAAATAATTGACTAATAGCATACAAACGTGCCCAAAACAGGCCAAAACTGCGAGTTTTGACCAGTTCCCCGTAACTAGACCTCGGGGTTCCCGAAACGTTCGGATCGCAGCGGGATCCAAAATCAGTGAGGAATAGCATACAGAACTAGCCAAAATATGCCAAAACTGCGAGTCTTGACGAGTTCCCCATAACCGGACCTCGAGGGTCCGTAAACGTTTGGATCACAGCGGGACCCAAAATCAGTGAGTAATAGCATACAAAACTGGCTGGAATAGACCAAAACTACGAGTTTTTACGAGTTCCCCGTAACCAGACCCCGGGGTTCCCAAAACGTTCGGATCGCAGCAGGACCCAAAATCAGTGACTAATAGCATACAAAACTGGCCAATATAGGCCAAAACTGAGAGTTTTGACAAATTCCCCGTAACCGGACCCAAGGGTTCTCGAAGCGTTCAGATCACAGCAGGAACCAAAATCAGTGACTAATAGCATACAAAACTAGCCGGAGTAGGCAACAACTGGGAGTTTTGACGAGGTCCCGTAACCGGACCCCGGGGTTCCGAAAACGTTCGGATCACAGCGGGATCCAAAATCATTGAGCAATAGCATACAGAAAGAGCCAGAATAGGCCTAAACTACTAGTTTTGATGAGTTCCCCGTAACCGGACCCCGAGGTTCCGGAAACATTCGGATCACAGCGGGAGCCAAAATCAGTGACTAATAGCATACAAAACTGGCCGAAATAGGCCAAAACTGCGAGTTTTGACAAGTTCCCCATAACCGGACCCTGAGGTTCCCAAAACGTTCGGATCGCAGCAGGACCCAAAATCCGTGACGAATAGCATACAAAACTGGCGTGAATAGGTGAAAACTGCGAGTTTTGACGAGTTCCCCGTAACCGGACCCTAGGGTTCCCGAAGCGTTCAAATCACAACGGGACCCAAAATCAGTGACTAATAGCATACAAAACTGGTCGGAATAGGCCAAAACTGCGAGTTTTCGCGAGTTCCCCGTAACCGGACCACATAGTTCCTTAAACGTCCGGAACACAACGGGACCCAAAATCAGTTAGTAACAGCATACAAAATTGGCAGGAGTAGGCGAAAACTGCGAGTTTTCACGAGTTCCCGTAATCGGACCAAGGGGTTCGATCCCGAAACGTTCGGATCACAGCGGGACCCAAAATAAGTGACTAATAGCATACAAAACGGGCCGGAGTAGGCAAAAACTAGGAGTTTTGACGAGTTCCCGTAACCGTTCCCCGGGGTTCCGAAAACGCTCGGATCACAGCGGGATCCCAAATCATTGAGCAATAGCATACAGAACGAGCCAGAATAGGCCGAAACTGCTAGTTTTGACGAGTTCCCCGTAACCGGACCCCGAGGTTCCGGAAACATTCGGATCACAGCGGGACCCAAAATCAGTGACTAATAGCATACAAAACTGGCTGGACTAGGCCAAAACTGCGAGTTTTGATGAGTTCCCCTAACCGGACCTAGGGGTTCCCAAAACGTTCGAATCGCAGCGGGATCCAAAATCAGTGAGCAATAGCATGCAGAACTAGCCAGAATAGGCCAAAACTGCGAGTTTTGACGAGTTTGCTGTAACCGGACCCCGATGATTTCGGAAACATCCGGATCACAGCGGGACCCAAAATCAGTGACTAAGTGCATAGAAAACGTTCGGATCGCAGCGGGATCCAAAATCAGTGAGCAATAGCATGCAGAACTAGCCAGAATAGGCCAAAACTGCGAGTTTTGACGAGTTCGCTATAACCGGACCCCGATGATTTCGGAAACATCCGGATCACAGCGGGACCCAAAATCAGTGACTAAGTACATAGAAAACATGCCGAAATAAGCCAAAACTGTGAGTTTTGACGAGTTGTGCGTAACTGGACCCCGGGGTTCCCAAAATGTTTGGATTGCAGGAGGACCCAAAATAATTGACTAATAGCATACAAACGTGCCCAAAACAGGCCAAAACTGCGAGTTTTGACCAGTTCCCCGTAACTAGACCTCGGGGTTCCCGAAACGTTCGGATCGCAGCGGGATCCAAAATCAGTGAGGAATAGCATACAGAACTAGCGAAAATATGCCAAAACTGCGAGTCTTGACGAGTTCCCCATAACCGGACCTCGAGGGTCCGGAAACGTTTGGATCACAGCGGGACCCAAAATCAGTGAGTAATAGCATACAAAACTGGCTAGAATAGACCAAAACTACGAGTTTTTACGAGTTCCCCGTAACCAGACCCCGGGGTTCCCAAAACGTTCGGATCGCAGCAGGACCCAAAATCAGTGACTAATAGCATACAAAACTGGCCAATATAGGCCAAAACTGAGAGTTTTGACAAATTCCCCGTAACCGGACCCAAGGGTTCTCGAAGCGTTCAGATCACAGCAGGAACCAAAATCAGTGACTAATAGCATACAAAACTAGCCGGAGTAGGCAACAACTGGGAGTTTTGACGAGGTCCCGTAACCGGACCCCGGGGTTCCGAAAACGTTCGGATCACAGCGGGATCCAAAATCATTGAGCAATAGCATACAGAAAGAGCCAGAATAGGCCTAAACTACTAGTTTTGATGAGTTCCCCGTAACCGGACCCCGAGGTTCCGGAAACATTCGGATCACAGCGGGACCCAAAATCAGTGACTAATAGCATACAAAACTGGCCGAAATAGGCCAAAACTGCGAGTTTTGACAAGTTCCCCATAACCGGACCCTGAGGTTCCCAAAACGTTCGGATCGCAGCAGGACCCAAAATCCGTGACGAATAGCATACAAAACTGGCGTGAATAGGTGAAAACTGCGAGTTTTGACGAGTTCCCCGTAACCGGACCCTAGGGTTCCCGAAGCGTTCAAATCACAACGGGACCCAAAATCAGTGACTAATAGCATACAAAACTGGTCGGAATAGGCCAAAACTGCGAGTTTTCGCGAGTTCCCCGTAACCGGACCACGTAGTTCCTTAAACGTCCGGAACACAACGGGACCCAAAATCAGTTAGTAACAGCATACAAAATTGGCAGGAGTAGGCGAAAACTGCGAGTTTTCACGAGTTCCCGTAATCGGACCAAGGGGTTCGATCCCGAAACGTTCGGATCACAGCGGGACCCAAAATAAGTGACTAATAGCATACAAAACGGGCCGGAGTAGGCAAAAACTAGGAGTTTTGACGAGTTCCCGTAACCGTTCCCCGGGGTTCCGAAAACGCTCGGATCACAGCGGGATCCCAAATCATTGAGCAATAGCATACAGAACGAGCCAGAATAGGCCGAAACTGCTAGTTTTGACGAGTTCCCCGTAACCGGACCCCGAGGTTCCGGAAACATTCGGATCACAGCGGGACCCAAAATCAGTGACTAATAGCATACAAAACTGGCTGGACTAGGCCAAAACTGCGAGTTTTGATGAGTTCCCCTAACCGGACCTAGGGGTTCCCAAAACGTTCGAATCGCAGCGGGATCCAAAATCAGTGAGCAATAGCATGCAGAACTAGCCAGAATAGGCCAAAACTGCGAGTTTTGACGAGTTTGCTGTAACCGGACCCCGATGATTTCGGAAACATCCGGATCACAACGGGACCCAAAATCAGTGACTAAGTGCATAGAAAACGTTCGGATCGCAGCGGGATCCAAAATCAGTGAGCAATAGCATGCAGAACTAGCCAGAATAGGCCAAAACTGCGAGTTTTGACGAGTTCGCTATAACCGGACCCCGATGATTTCGGAAACATCCGGATCACAGCGGGACCCAAAATCAGTGACTAAGTACATAGAAAACATGCCGAAATAAGCCAAAACTGTGAGTTTTGACGAGTTGTGCGTAACTGGACCCCGGGGTTCCCAAAATGTTTGGATTGCAGGAGGACCCAAAATAATTGACTAATAGCATACAAACGTGCCCAAAACAGGCCAAAACTGCGAGTTTTGACCAGTTCCCCGTAACTAGACCTCGGGGTTCCCGAAACGTTCGGATCGCAGCGGGATCCAAAATCAGTGAGGAATAGCATACAGAACTAGCCAAAATATGCCAAAACTGCGAGTCTTGACGAGTTCCCCATAACCGGACCTCGAGGGTCCGTAAACGTTTGGATCACAGCGGGACCCAAAATCAGTGAGTAATAGCATACAAAACTGGCTGGAATAGACCAAAACTACGAGTTTTTACGAGTTCCCCGTAACCAGACCCCGGGGTTCCCAAAACGTTCGGATCGCAGCAGGACCCAAAATCAGTGACTAATAGCATACAAAACTGGCCAATATAGGCCAAAACTGAGAGTTTTGACAAATTCCCCGTAACCGGACCCAAGGGTTCTCGAAGCGTTCAGATCACAGCAGGAACCAAAATCAGTGACTAATAGCATACAAAACTAGCCGGAGTAGGCAACAACTGGGAGTTTTGACGAGGTCCCGTAACCGGACCCCGGGGTTCCGAAAACGTTCGGATCACAGCGGGATCCAAAATCATTGAGCAATAGCATACAGAAAGAGCCAGAATAGGCCTAAACTACTAGTTTTGATGAGTTCCCCGTAACCGGACCCCGAGGTTCCGGAAACATTCGGATCACAGCGGGACCCAAAATCAGTGACTAATAGCATACAAAACTGGCCGAAATAGGCCAAAACTGCGAGTTTTGACAAGTTCCCCATAACCGGACCCTGAGGTTCCCAAAACGTTCGGATCGCAGCAGGACCCAAAATCCGTGACGAATAGCATACAAAACTGGCGTGAATAGGTGAAAACTGCGAGTTTTGACGAGTTCCCCGTAACCGGACCCTAGGGTTCCCGAAGCGTTCAAATCACAACGGGACCCAAAATCAGTGACTAATAGCATACAAAACTGGTCGGAATAGGCCAAAACTGCGAGTTTTCGCGAGTTCCCCGTAACCGGACCACATAGTTCCTTAAACGTCCGGAACACAACGGGACCCAAAATCAGTTAGTAACAGCATACAAAATTGGCAGGAGTAGGCGAAAACTGCGAGTTTTCACGAGTTCCCGTAATCGGACCAAGGGGTTCGATCCCGAAACGTTCGGATCACAGCGGGACCCAAAATAAGTGACTAATAGCATACAAAACGGGCCGGAGTAGGCAAAAACTAGGAGTTTTGACGAGTTCCCGTAACCGTTCCCCGGGGTTCCGAAAACGCTCGGATCACAGCGGGATCCCAAATCATTGAGCAATAGCATACAGAACGAGCCAGAATAGGCCGAAACTGCTAGTTTTGACGAGTTCCCCGTAACCGGACCCCGAGGTTCCGGAAACATTCGGATCACAGCGGGACCCAAAATCAGTGACTAATAGCATACAAAACTGGCTGGACTAGGCCAAAACTGCGAGTTTTGATGAGTTCCCCTAACCGGACCTAGGGGTTCCCAAAACGTTCGAATCGCAGCGGGATCCAAAATCAGTGAGCAATAGCATGCAGAACTAGCCAGAATAGGCCAAAACTGCGAGTTTTGACGAGTTTGCTGTAACCGGACCCCGATGATTTCGGAAACATCCGGATCACAGCGGGACCCAAAATCAGTGACTAAGTGCATAGAAAACGTTCGGATCGCAGCGGGATCCAAAATCAGTGAGCAATAGCATGCAGAACTAGCCAGAATAGGCCAAAACTGCGAGTTTTGACGAGTTCGCTATAACCGGACCCCGATGATTTCGGAAACATCCGGATCACAGCGGGACCCAAAATCAGTGACTAAGTACATAGAAAACATGCCGAAATAAGCCAAAACTGTGAGTTTTGACGAGTTGTGCGTAACTGGACCCCGGGGTTCCCAAAATGTTTGGATTGCAGGAGGACCCAAAATAATTGACTAATAGCATACAAACGTGCCCAAAACAGGCCAAAACTGCGAGTTTTGACCAGTTCCCCGTAACTAGACCTCGGGGTTCCCGAAACGTTCGGATCGCAGCGGGATCCAAAATCAGTGAGGAATAGCATACAGAACTAGCGAAAATATGCCAAAACTGCGAGTCTTGACGAGTTCCCCATAACCGGACCTCGAGGGTCCGGAAACGTTTGGATCACAGCGGGACCCAAAATCAGTGAGTAATAGCATACAAAACTGGCTAGAATAGACCAAAACTACGAGTTTTTACGAGTTCCCCGTAACCAGACCCCGGGGTTCCCAAAACGTTCGGATCGCAGCAGGACCCAAAATCAGTGACTAATAGCATACAAAACTGGCCAATATAGGCCAAAACTGAGAGTTTTGACAAATTCCCCGTAACCGGACCCAAGGGTTCTCGAAGCGTTCAGATCACAGCAGGAACCAAAATCAGTGACTAATAGCATACAAAACTAGCCGGAGTAGGCAACAACTGGGAGTTTTGACGAGGTCCCGTAACCGGACCCCGGGGTTCCGAAAACGTTCGGATCACAGCGGGATCCAAAATCATTGAGCAATAGCATACAGAAAGAGCCAGAATAGGCCTAAACTACTAGTTTTGATGAGTTCCCCGTAACCGGACCCCGAGGTTCCGGAAACATTCGGATCACAGCGGGACCCAAAATCAGTGACTAATAGCATACAAAACTGGCCGAAATAGGCCAAAACTGCGAGTTTTGACAAGTTCCCCATAACCGGACCCTGAGGTTCCCAAAACGTTCGGATCGCAGCAGGACCCAAAATCCGTGACGAATAGCATACAAAACTGGCGTGAATAGGTGAAAACTGCGAGTTTTGACGAGTTCCCCGTAACCGGACCCTAGGGTTCCCGAAGCGTTCAAATCACAACGGGACCCAAAATCAGTGACTAATAGCATACAAAACTGGTCGGAATAGGCCAAAACTGCGAGTTTTCGCGAGTTCCCCGTAACCGGACCACGTAGTTCCTTAAACGTCCGGAACACAACGGGACCCAAAATCAGTTAGTAACAGCATACAAAATTGGCAGGAGTAGGCGAAAACTGCGAGTTTTCACGAGTTCCCGTAATCGGACCAAGGGGTTCGATCCCGAAACGTTCGGATCACAGCGGGACCCAAAATAAGTGACTAATAGCATACAAAACGGGCCGGAGTAGGCAAAAACTAGGAGTTTTGACGAGTTCCCGTAACCGTTCCCCGGGGTTCCGAAAACGCTCGGATCACAGCGGGATCCCAAATCATTGAGCAATAGCATACAGAACGAGCCAGAATAGGCCGAAACTGCTAGTTTTGACGAGTTCCCCGTAACCGGACCCCGAGGTTCCGGAAACATTCGGATCACAGCGGGACCCAAAATCAGTGACTAATAGCATACAAAACTGGCTGGACTAGGCCAAAACTGCGAGTTTTGATGAGTTCCCCTAACCGGACCTAGGGGTTCCCAAAACGTTCGAATCGCAGCGGGATCCAAAATCAGTGAGCAATAGCATGCAGAACTAGCCAGAATAGGCCAAAACTGCGAGTTTTGACGAGTTTGCTGTAACCGGACCCCGATGATTTCGGAAACATCCGGATCACAGCGGGACCCAAAATCAGTGACTAAGTGCATAGAAAACGTTCGGATCGCAGCGGGATCCAAAATCAGTGAGCAATAGCATGCAGAACTAGCCAGAATAGGCCAAAACTGCGAGTTTTGACGAGTTCGCTATAACCGGACCCCGATGATTTCGGAAACATCCGGATCACAGCGGGACCCAAAATCAGTGACTAAGTACATAGAAAACATGCCGAAATAAGCCAAAACTGTGAGTTTTGACGAGTTGTGCGTAACTGGACCCCGGGGTTCCCAAAATGTTTGGATTGCAGGAGGACCCAAAATAATTGACTAATAGCATACAAACGTGCCCAAAACAGGCCAAAACTGCGAGTTTTGACCAGTTCCCCGTAACTAGACCTCGGGGTTCCCGAAACGTTCGGATCGCAGCGGGATCCAAAATCAGTGAGGAATAGCATACAGAACTAGCGAAAATATGCCAAAACTGCGAGTCTTGACGAGTTCCCCATAACCGGACCTCGAGGGTCCGGAAACGTTTGGATCACAGCGGGACCCAAAATCAGTGAGTAATAGCATACAAAACTGGCTAGAATAGACCAAAACTACGAGTTTTTACGAGTTCCCCGTAACCAGACCCCGGGGTTCCCAAAACGTTCGGATCGCAGCAGGACCCAAAATCAGTGACTAATAGCATACAAAACTGGCCAATATAGGCCAAAACTGAGAGTTTTGACAAATTCCCCGTAACCGGACCCAAGGGTTCTCGAAGCGTTCAGATCACAGCAGGAACCAAAATCAGTGACTAATAGCATACAAAACTAGCCGGAGTAGGCAACAACTGGGAGTTTTGACGAGGTCCCGTAACCGGACCCCGGGGTTCCGAAAACGTTCGGATCACAGCGGGATCCAAAATCATTGAGCAATAGCATACAGAAAGAGCCAGAATAGGCCTAAACTACTAGTTTTGATGAGTTCCCCGTAACCGGACCCCGAGGTTCCGGAAACATTCGGATCACAGCGGGACCCAAAATCAGTGACTAATAGCATACAAAACTGGCCGAAATAGGCCAAAACTGCGAGTTTTGACAAGTTCCCCATAACCGGACCCTGAGGTTCCCAAAACGTTCGGATCGCAGCAGGACCCAAAATCCGTGACGAATAGCATACAAAACTGGCGTGAATAGGTGAAAACTGCGAGTTTTGACGAGTTCCCCGTAACCGGACCCTAGGGTTCCCGAAGCGTTCAAATCACAACGGGACCCAAAATCAGTGACTAATAGCATACAAAACTGGTCGGAATAGGCCAAAACTGCGAGTTTTCGCGAGTTCCCCGTAACCGGACCACGTAGTTCCTTAAACGTCCGGAACACAACGGGACCCAAAATCAGTTAGTAACAGCATACAAAATTGGCAGGAGTAGGCGAAAACTGCGAGTTTTCACGAGTTCCCGTAATCGGACCAAGGGGTTCGATCCCGAAACGTTCGGATCACAGCGGGACCCAAAATAAGTGACTAATAGCATACAAAACGGGCCGGAGTAGGCAAAAACTAGGAGTTTTGACGAGTTCCCGTAACCGTTCCCCGGGGTTCCGAAAACGCTCGGATCACAGCGGGATCCCAAATCATTGAGCAATAGCATACAGAACGAGCCAGAATAGGCCGAAACTGCTAGTTTTGACGAGTTCCCCGTAACCGGACCCCGAGGTTCCGGAAACATTCGGATCACAGCGGGACCCAAAATCAGTGACTAATAGCATACAAAACTGGCTGGACTAGGCCAAAACTGCGAGTTTTGATGAGTTCCCCTAACCGGACCTAGGGGTTCCCAAAACGTTCGAATCGCAGCGGGATCCAAAATCAGTGAGCAATAGCATGCAGAACTAGCCAGAATAGGCCAAAACTGCGAGTTTTGACGAGTTTGCTGTAACCGGACCCCGATGATTTCGGAAACATCCGGATCACAGCGGGACCCAAAATCAGTGACTAAGTGCATAGAAAACGTTCGGATCGCAGCGGGATCCAAAATCAGTGAGCAATAGCATGCAGAACTAGCCAGAATAGGCCAAAACTGCGAGTTTTGACGAGTTCGCTATAACCGGACCCCGATGATTTCGGAAACATCCGGATCACAGCGGGACCCAAAATCAGTGACTAAGTACATAGAAAACATGCCGAAATAAGCCAAAACTGTGAGTTTTGACGAGTTGTGCGTAACTGGACCCCGGGGTTCCCAAAATGTTTGGATTGCAGGAGGACCCAAAATAATTGACTAATAGCATACAAACGTGCCCAAAACAGGCCAAAACTGCGAGTTTTGACCAGTTCCCCGTAACTAGACCTCGGGGTTCCCGAAACGTTCGGATCGCAGCGGGATCCAAAATCAGTGAGGAATAGCATACAGAACTAGCGAAAATATGCCAAAACTGCGAGTCTTGACGAGTTCCCCATAACCGGACCTCGAGGGTCCGGAAACGTTTGGATCACAGCGGGACCCAAAATCAGTGAGTAATAGCATACAAAACTGGCTAGAATAGACCAAAACTACGAGTTTTTACGAGTTCCCCGTAACCAGACCCCGGGGTTCCCAAAACGTTCGGATCGCAGCAGGACCCAAAATCAGTGACTAATAGCATACAAAACTGGCCAATATAGGCCAAAACTGAGAGTTTTGACAAATTCCCCGTAACCGGACCCAAGGGTTCTCGAAGCGTTCAGATCACAGCAGGAACCAAAATCAGTGACTAATAGCATACAAAACTAGCCGGAGTAGGCAAAAACTGGGAGTTTTGACGAGGTCCCGTAACCGGACCCCGGGGTTCCGAAAACGTTCGGATCACAGCGGGATCCAAAATCATTGAGCAATAGCATACAGAACGAGCCAGAATAGGCCTAAACTACTAGTTTTGATGAGTTCCCCGTAACCGGACCCCGAGGTTCCGGAAACATTCGGATCACAGCGGGACCCAAAATCAGTGAATAATAGCATACAAAACTGGCCGAAATAGGCCAAAACTGCGAGTTTTGACAAGTTCCCCATAACCGGACCCCGAGGTTCCCAAAACGTTCGGATCGCAGCAGGACCCAAAATCCGTGACGAATAGCATACAAAACTGGCGTGAATAGGTGAAAACTGCGAGTTTTGACGAGTTCCCCGTAACCGGACCCTAGGGTTCCCGAAGCGTTCAAATCACAACGGGACCCAAAATCAGTGACTAATAGCATACAAAACTGGTCGGAATAGGCCAAAACTGCGAGTTTTCGCGAGTTCCCCGTAACCGGACCACGTAGTTCCTTAAACGTCCGGAACACAACGGGACCCAAAATCAGTTAGTAACAGCATACAAAATTGGCAGGAGTAGGCGAAAACTGCGAGTTTTCACGAGTTCCCGTAATCGGACCAAGGGGTTCGATCCCGAAACGTTCGGATCACAGCGGGACCCAAAATAAGTGACTAATAGCATACAAAACGGGCCGGAGTAGGCAAAAACTAGGAGTTTTGACGAGTTCCCGTAACCGTTCCCCGGGGTTCCGAAAACGCTCGGATCACAGCGGGATCCAAAATCATTGAGCAATAGCATACAGAACGAGCCAGAATAGGCCGAAACTGCTAGTTTTGACGAGTTCCCCGTAACCGGACCCCGAGGTTCCGGAAACATTCGGATCACAGCGGGACCCAAAATCAGTGACTAATAGCATACAAAACTGGCTGGACTAGGCCAAAACTGCGAGTTTTGATGAGTTCCCCTAACCGGACCTAGGGGTTCCCAAAACGTTCGAATCGCAGCGGGATCCAAAATCAGTGAGCAATAGCATGCAGAACTAGCCAGAATAGGCCAAAACTGCGAGTTTTGACGAGTTTGCTGTAACCGGACCCCGATGATTTCGGAAACATCCGGATCACAGCGGGACCCAAAATAAGTGACTAAGTGCATAGAAAACGTTCGGATCGCAGCGGGATCCAAAATCAGTGAGCAATAGCATGCAGAACTAGCCAGAATAGGCCAAAACTGCGAGTTTTGACGAGTTCGCTATAACCGGACCCCGATGATTTCGGAAACATCCGGATCACAGCGGGACCCAAAATCAGTGACTAAGTACATAGAAAACATGCCGAAATAAGCCAAAACTGTGAGTTTTGACGAGTTGTGCGTAACTGGACCCCGGGGTTCCCAAAATGTTTGGATTGCAGGAGGACCCAAAATAATTGACTAATAGCATACAAACGTGCCCAAAACAGGCCAAAACTGCGAGTTTTGACCAGTTCCCCGTAACTAGACCTCGGGGTTCCCGAAACGTTCGGATCGCAGCGGGATCCAAAATCAGTGAGGAATAGCATACAGAACTAGCCAAAATATGCCAAAACTGCGAGTCTTGACGAGTTCCCCATAACCGGACCTCGAGGGTCCGGAAACGTTTGGATCACAGCGGGACCCAAAATCAGTGAGTAATAGCATACAAAACTGGCTGGAATAGACCAAAACTACGAGTTTTTACGAGTTCCCCGTAACCAGACCCCGGGGTTCCCAAAACGTTCGGATCGCAGCAGGACCCAAAATCAGTGACTAATAGCATACAAAACTGGCCAATATAGGCCAAAACTGAGAGTTTTGACAAATTCCCCGTAACCGGACCCAAGGGTTCTCGAAGCGTTCAGATCACAGCAGGAACCAAAATCAGTGACTAATAGCATACAAAACTAGCCGGAGTAGGCAAAAACTGGGAGTTTTGACGAGGTCCCGTAACCGGACCCCGGGGTTCCGAAAACGTTCGGATCACAGCGGGATCCAAAATCATTGAGCAATAGCATACAGAACGAGCCAGAATAGGCCTAAACTACTAGTTTTGATGAGTTCCCCGTAACCGGACCCCGAGGTTCCGGAAACATTCGGATCACAGCGGGACCCAAAATCAGTGAATAATAGCATACAAAACTGGCCGAAATAGGCCAAAACTGCGAGTTTTGACAAGTTCCCCATAACCGGACCCCGAGGTTCCCAAAACGTTCGGATCGCAGCAGGACCCAAAATCCGTGACGAATAGCATACAAAACTGGCGTGAATAGGTGAAAACTGCGAGTTTTGACGAGTTCCCCGTAACCGGACCCTAGGGTTCCCGAAGCGTTCAAATCACAACGGGACCCAAAATCAGTGACTAATAGCATACAAAACTGGTCGGAATAGGCCAAAACTGCGAGTTTTCGCGAGTTCCCCGTAACCGGACCACGTAGTTCCTTAAACGTCCGGAACACAACGGGACCCAAAATCAGTTAGTAACAGCATACAAAATTGGCAGGAGTAGGCGAAAACTGCGAGTTTTCACGAGTTCCCGTAATCGGACCAAGGGGTTCGATCCCGAAACGTTCGGATCACAGCGGGACCCAAAATAAGTGACTAATAGCATACAAAACGGGCCGGAGTAGGCAAAAACTAGGAGTTTTGACGAGTTCCCGTAACCGTTCCCCGGGGTTCCGAAAACGCTCGGATCACAGCGGGATCCAAAATCATTGAGCAATAGCATACAGAACGAGCCAGAATAGGCCGAAACTGCTAGTTTTGACGAGTTCCCCGTAACCGGACCCCGAGGTTCCGGAAACATTCGGATCACAGCGGGACCCAAAATCAGTGACTAATAGCATACAAAACTGGCTGGACTAGGCCAAAACTGCGAGTTTTGATGAGTTCCCCTAACCGGACCTAGGGGTTCCCAAAACGTTCGAATCGCAGCGGGATCCAAAATCAGTGAGCAATAGCATGCAGAACTAGCCAGAATAGGCCAAAACTGCGAGTTTTGACGAGTTTGCTGTAACCGGACCCCGATGATTTCGGAAACATCCGGATCACAGCGGGACCCAAAATAAGTGACTAAGTGCATAGAAAACGTTCGGATCGCAGCGGGATCCAAAATCAGTGAGCAATAGCATGCAGAACTAGCCAGAATAGGCCAAAACTGCGAGTTTTGACGAGTTCGCTATAACCGGACCCCGATGATTTCGGAAACATCCGGATCACAGCGGGACCCAAAATCAGTGACTAAGTACATAGAAAACATGCCGAAATAAGCCAAAACTGTGAGTTTTGACGAGTTGTGCGTAACTGGACCCCGGGGTTCCCAAAATGTTTGGATTGCAGGAGGACCCAAAATAATTGACTAATAGCATACAAACGTGCCCAAAACAGGCCAAAACTGCGAGTTTTGACCAGTTCCCCGTAACTAGACCTCGGGGTTCCCGAAACGTTCGGATCGCAGCGGGATCCAAAATCAGTGAGGAATAGCATACAGAACTAGCCAAAATATGCCAAAACTGCGAGTCTTGACGAGTTCCCCATAACCGGACCTCGAGGGTCCGGAAACGTTTGGATCACAGCGGGACCCAAAATCAGTGAGTAATAGCATACAAAACTGGCTGGAATAGACCAAAACTACGAGTTTTTACGAGTTCCCCGTAACCAGACCCCGGGGTTCCCAAAACGTTCGGATCGCAGCAGGACCCAAAATCAGTGACTAATAGCATACAAAACTGGCCAATATAGGCCAAAACTGAGAGTTTTGACAAATTCCCCGTAACCGGACCCAAGGGTTCTCGAAGCGTTCAGATCACAGCAGGAACCAAAATCAGTGACTAATAGCATACAAAACTAGCCGGAGTAGGCAAAAACTGGGAGTTTTGACGAGGTCCCGTAACCGGACCCCGGGGTTCCGAAAACGTTCGGATCACAGCGGGATCCAAAATCATTGAGCAATAGCATACAGAACGAGCCAGAATAGGCCTAAACTACTAGTTTTGATGAGTTCCCCGTAACCGGACCCCGAGGTTCCGGAAACATTCGGATCACAGCGGGACCCAAAATCAGTGAATAATAGCATACAAAACTGGCCGAAATAGGCCAAAACTGCGAGTTTTGACAAGTTCCCCATAACCGGACCCCGAGGTTCCCAAAACGTTCGGATCGCAGCAGGACCCAAAATCCGTGACGAATAGCATACAAAACTGGCGTGAATAGGTGAAAACTGCGAGTTTTGACGAGTTCCCCGTAACCGGACCCTAGGGTTCCTGAAGCGTTCAAATCACAACCGGACCCAAAATCAGTGACTAATAGCATACAAAACTGGTCGGAATAGGCCAAAACTGCGAGTTTTCGCGAGTTCCCCGTAACCGGACCACGTAGTTCCTTAAACGTCCGGAACACAACGGGACCCAAAATCAGTTAGTAACAGCATACAAAATTGGCAGGAGTAGGCGAAAACTGCGAGTTTTCACGAGTTCCCGTAATCGGACCAAGGGGTTCGATCCCGAAACGTTCGGATCACAGCGGGACCCAAAATAAGTGACTAATAGCATACAAAACGGGCCGGAGTAGGCAAAAACTAGGAGTTTTGACGAGTTCCCGTAACCGTTCCCCGGGGTTCCGAAAACGCTCGGATCACAGCGGGATCCAAAATCATTGAGCAATAGCATACAGAACGAGCCAGAATAGGCCGAAACTGCTAGTTTTGACGAGTTCCCCGTAACCGGACCCCGAGGTTCCGGAAACATTCGGATCACAGCGGGACCCAAAATTAGTGACTAATAGCATACAAAACTGGCTGGACTAGGCCAAAACTGCGAGTTTTGATGAGTTCCCCTAACCGGACCTAGGGGTTCCCAAAACGTTCGAATCGCAGCGGGATCCAAAATCAGTGAGCAATAGCATGCAGAACTAGCCAGAATAGGCCAAAACTGCGAGTTTTGACGAGTTTGCTGTAACCGGACCCCGATGATTTCGGAAACATCCGGATCACAGCGGGACCCAAAATAAGTGACTAAGTGCATAGAAAACGTTCGGATCGCAGCGGGATCCAAAATCAGTGAGCAATAGCATGCAGAACTAGCCAGAATAGGCCAAAACTGCGAGTTTTGACGAGTTCGCTATAACCGGACCCCGATGATTTCGGAAACATCCGGATCACAGCGGGACCCAAAATCAGTGACTAAGTACATAGAAAACATGCCGAAATAAGCCAAAACTGTGAGTTTTGACGAGTTGTGCGTAACTGGACCCCGGGGTTCCCAAAATGTTTGGATTGCAGGAGGACCCAAAATAATTGACTAATAGCATACAAACGTGCCCAAAACAGGCCAAAACTGCGAGTTTTGACCAGTTCCCCGTAACTAGACCTCGGGGTTCCCGAAACGTTCGGATCGCAGCGGGATCCAAAATCAGTGAGGAATAGCATACAGAACTAGCCAAAATATGCCAAAACTGCGAGTCTTGACGAGTTCCCCATAACCGGACCTCGAGGGTCCGGAAACGTTTGGATCACAGCGGGACCCAAAATCAGTGAGTAATAGCATACAAAACTGGCTGGAATAGACCAAAACTACGAGTTTTTACGAGTTCCCCGTAACCAGACCCCGGGGTTCCCGAAACGTTCGGATCGCAGCAGGACCCAAAATCAGTGACTAATAGCATACAAAACTGGCCAATATAGGCCAAAACTGAGAGTTTTGACAAATTCCCCGTAACCGGACCCAAGGGTTCTCGAAGCGTTCAGATCACAGCAGGAACCAAAATCAGTGACTAATAGCATACAAAACTAGCCGGAGTAGGCAAAAACTGGGAGTTTTGACGAGGTCCCGTAACCGGACCCCGGGGTTCCGAAAACGTTCGGATCACAGCGGGATCCAAAATCATTGAGCAATAGCATACAGAACGAGCCAGAATAGGCCTAAACTACTAGTTTTGATGAGTTCCCCGTAACCGGACCCCGAGGTTCCGGAAACATTCGGATCCCAGCGGGACCCAAAATCAGTGACTAATAGCATACAAAACTGGCCGAAATAGGCCAAAACTGCGAGTTTTGACAAGTTCCCCATAACCGGACCCTGAGGTTCCCAAAACGTTCGGATCGCAGCAGGACCCAAAATCCGTGACGAATAGCATACAAAACTGGCGTGAATAGGTGAAAACTGCGAGTTTTGACGAGTTCCCCGTAACCGGACCCTAGGGTTCCCGAAGCGTTCAAATCACAACGGGACCCAAAATCAGTGACTAATAGCATACAAAACTGGTCGGAATAGGCCAAAACTGCGAGTTTTCGCGAGTTCCCCGTAACCGGACCACGTAGTTCCTTAAACGTCCGGAACACAACGGGACCCAAAATCAGTTAGTAACAGCATACAAAATTGGCAGGAGTAGGCGAAAACTGCGAGTTTTCACGACTTCCCGTAATCGGACCAAGGGGTTCGATCCCGAAACGTTCGGATCACAGCGGGACCCAAAATAAGTGACTAATAGCATACAAAACGGGCCGGAGTAGGCAAAAACTAGGAGTTTTGACGAGTTCCCGTAACCGTTCCCCGGGGTTCCGAAAACGCTCGGATCACAGCGGGATCCAAAATCATTGAGCAATAGCATACAGAACGAGCCAGAATAGGCCGAAACTGCTAGTTTTGACGAGTTCCCCGTAACCGGACCCCGAGGTTCCGGAAACATTCGGATCACAGCGGGACCCAAAATCAGTGACTAATAGCATACAAAACTGGCTGGACTAGGCCAAAACTGCGAGTTTTGATGAGTTCCCCTAACCGGACCTAGGGGTTCCCAAAACGTTCGAATCGCAGCGGGATCCAAAATCAGTGAGCAATAGCATGCAGAACTAGCCAGAATAGGCCAAAACTGCGAGTTTTGACGAGTTTGCTGTAACCGGACCCCGATGATTTCGGAAACATCCGGATCACAGCGGGACCCAAAATCAGTGACTAAGTGCATAGAAAACGTTCGGATCGCAGCGGGATCCAAAATCAGTGAGCAATAGCATGCAGAACTAGCCAGAATAGGCCAAAACTGCGAGTTTTGACGAGTTCGCTATAACCGGACCCCGATGATTTCGGAAACATCCGGATCACAGCGGGACCCAAAATCAGTGACTAAGTACATAGAAAACATGCCGAAATAAGCCAAAACTGTGAGTTTTGACGAGTTGTGCGTAACTGGACCCCGGGGTTCCCAAAATGTTTGGATTGCAGGAGGACCCAAAATAATTGACTAATAGCATACAAACGTGCCCAAAACAGGCCAAAACTGCGAGTTTTGACCAGTTCCCCGTAACTAGACCTCGGGGTTCCCGAAACGTTCGGATCGCAGCGGGATCCAAAATCAGTGAGGAATAGCATACAGAACTAGCCAAAATATGCCAAAACTGCGAGTCTTGACGAGTTCCCCATAACCGGACCTCGAGGGTCCGGAAACGTTTGGATCACAGCGGGACCCAAAATCAGTGAGTAATAGCATACAAAACTGGCTGGAATAGACCAAAACTACGAGTTTTTACGAGTTCCCCGTAACCAGACCCCGGGGTTCCCAAAACGTTCGGATCGCAGCAGGACCCAAAATCAGTGAATAATAGCATACAAAACTGGCCAATATAGGCCAAAACTGAGAGTTTTGACAAATTCCCCGTAACCGGACCCAAGGGTTCTCGAAGCGTTCAGATCACAGCAGGAACCAAAATCAGTGACTAATAGCATACAAAACTAGCCGGAGTAGGCAAAAACTGGGAGTTTTGACGAGGTCCCGTAACCGGACCCCGGGGTTCCGAAAACGTTCGGATCACAGCGGGACCCAAAATCAGTGACTAAGTGCATAGAAAACGTTCGGATCGCAGCGGGATCCAAAATCAGTGAGCAATAGCATGCAGAACTAGCCAGAATAGGCCAAAACTGCGAGTTTTGACGAGTTCGCTATAACCGGACCCCGATGATTTCGGAAACATCCGGATCACAGCGGGACCCAAAATCAGTGACTAAGTACATAGAAAACATGCCGAAATAAGCCAAAACTGTGAGTTTTGACGAGTTGTGCGTAACTGGACCCCGGGGTTCCCAAAATGTTTGGATTGCAGGAGGACCCAAAATAATTGACTAATAGCATACAAACGTGCCCAAAACAGGCCAAAACTGCGAGTTTTGACCAGTTCCCCGTAACTAGACCTCGGGGTTCCCGAAACGTTCGGATCGCAGCGGGATCCAAAATCAGTGAGGAATAGCATACAGAACTAGCCAAAATATGCCAAAACTGCGAGTCTTGACGAGTTCCCCATAACCGGACCTCGAGGGTCCGGAAACGTTTGGATCACAGCGGGACCCAAAATCAGTGAGTAATAGCATACAAAACTGGCTGGAATAGACCAAAACTACGAGTTTTTACGAGTTCCCCGTAACCAGACCCCGGGGTTCCCAAAACGTTCGGATCGCAGCAGGACCCAAAATCAGTGAATAATAGCATACAAAACTGGCCAATATAGGCCAAAACTGAGAGTTTTGACAAATTCCCCGTAACCGGACCCAAGGGTTCTCGAAGCGTTCAGATCACAGCAGGAACCAAAATCAGTGACTAATAGCATACAAAACTAGCCGGAGTAGGCAAAAACTGGGAGTTTTGACGAGGTCCCGTAACCGGACCCCGGGGTTCCGAAAACGTTCGGATCACAGCGGGATCCAAAATCATTGAGCAATAGCATACAGAACGAGCCAGAATAGGCCTAAACTACTAGTTTTGATGAGTTCCCCGTAACCGGACCCCGAGGTTCCGGAAACATTCGGATCACAGCGGGACCCAAAATCAGTGAATAATAGCATACAAAACTGGCCGAAATAGGCCAAAACTGCGAGTTTTGACAAGTTCCCCATAACCGGACCCCGAGGTTCCCAAAACGTTCGGATCGCAGCAGGACCCAAAATCCGTGACGAATAGCATACAAAACTTGCGTGAATAGGTGAAAACTGCGAGTTTTGACGAGTTCGCCATAACGGGACCCTAGGGTTCCCGAAGCGTTCAAATCACAACGGGACCCAAAATCAGTGACTAATAGCATACAAAACTGGTCGGAATAGGCCAAAACTGCGAGTTTTCGCGAGTTCCCCGTAACCGGACCACGTAGTTCCTTAAACGTCCGGAACACAACGGGACCCAAAATTAGTTAGTAATAGCATACAAAATTGGCAGGAGTAGGCGAAAACTGCGAGTTTTGACGAGTTCCCGTAATCGGACCAAGGGGTTCGATCCCGAAACGTTCGGATCACAGCGGGACCCAAAATAAGTGACTAATAGCATACAAAACGGGCCGGAGTAGGCAAAAACTGGGAGTTTTGACGAGTTCCCGTAACCGTTCCCCGGGGTTCCGAAAACGTTCGGATCATAGCGGGATCCAAAATCATTGAGCAATAGCATACAGAACGAGCCAGAATAGGCCGAAACTGCTAGTTTTGATGAGTTCCTCGTAACCGGACCCCGAGGTTCCGGAAACATTCGGATCACAGCGGGACCCAAAATCAGTGACTAATAGCATACAAAACTGGCCGAAATAGGCCAAAACTGCGAGTTTTGACAAGTTCCCCATAACCAGACCCTGAGGTTCCCAAAACGTTCGGATCGCAGCAGGACCCAAAATCCGTGACGAATAGCATACAAAACTGGCGTGAATAGGTGAAAACTGCGAGTTTTGACGAGTTCCCCGTAACCGGACCCTAGGGTTCCCGAAGCGTTCAAATCACAACGGGACCCAAAATCAGTGACTAATAGCATACAAAACTGGTCGGAATAGGCCAAAACTGCGAGTTTTCGCGAGTTCCCCGTAACCGGACCACGTAGTTCCTTAAACGTCCGGAACACAACGGGACACAAAATCAGTTAGTAATAGCATACAAAATTGGCAGGAGTAGGCGAAAACTGCGAGTTTTGACGAGTTCCCGTAATCGGACCAAGGGGTTCGATCCTGAAACGTTCGGATCACAGCGGGACCCAAAATAAGTGTCTAATAGCATACAAAACGGGCCGGAGTAGGCAAAAACTAGGAGTTTTGACGAGTTCCCGTAACCGTTCCCCGGGGTTCCGAAAACGTTCGGATCAGAGCGGGATCCAAAATCATTGAGCAATAGCATACAGAACGAGCCAGAATAGGCCGAAACTGCTAGTTTTGACGAGTTCCCCGTAACCGGACCCCGAGGTTCCGGAAACATTCGGATCACAGCGGGACCCAAAATCAGTGACTAATAGCATACAAAACTGGCTGGACTAGGCCAAAACTGCGAGTTTTGATGAGTTCCCCTAACCGGACCTAGGGGTTCCCAAAACGTTCGAATCGCAGCGGGATCCAAAATCAGTGAGCAATAGCATGCAGAACTAGCCAGAATAGGCCAAAACTGCGAGTTTTGACGAGTTTGCTGTAACCGGACCCCGATGATTTCGGAAACATCCGGATCACAGCGGGACCCAAAATCAGTGACTAAGTGCATAGAAAACGTTCGGATCGCAGCGGGATCCAAAATCAGTGAGCAATAGCATGCAGAACTAGCCAGAATAGGCCAAAACTGCGAGTTTTGACGAGTTCGCTATAACCGGACCCCGATGATTTCGGAAACATCCGGATCACAGCGGGACCCAAAATCAGTGACTAAGTACATAGAAAACATGCCGAAATAAGCCAAAACTGTGAGTTTTGACGAGTTGTGCGTAACTGGACCCCGGGGTTCCCAAAATGTTTGGATTGCAGGAGGACCCAAAATAATTGACTAATAGCATACAAACGTGCCCAAAACAGGCCAAAACTGCGAGTTTTGACCAGTTCCCCGTAACTAGACCTCGGGGTTCCCGAAACGTTCGGATCGCAGCGGGATCCAAAATCAGTGAGGAATAGCATACAGAACTAGCCAAAATATGCCAAAACTGCGAGTCTTGACGAGTTCCCCATAACCGGACCTCGAGGGTCCGGAAACGTTTGGATCACAGCGGGACCCAAAATCAGTGAGTAATAGCATACAAAACTGGCTGGAATAGACCAAAACTACGAGTTTTTACGAGTTCCCCGTAACCAGACCCCGGGGTTCCCAAAACGTTCGGATCGCAGCAGGACCCAAAATCAGTGACTAATAGCATACAAAACTGGCCAATATAGGCCAAAACTGAGAGTTTTGACAAATTCCCCGTAACCGGACCCAAGGGTTCTCGAAGCGTTCAGATCACAGCAGGAACCAAAATCAGTGACTAATAGCATACAAAACTAGCCGGAGTAGGCAAAAACTGGGAGTTTTGACGAGGTCCCGTAACCGGACCCCGGGGTTCCGAAAACGTTCGGATCACAGCGGGATCCAAAATCATTGAGCAATAGCATACAGAACGAGCCAGAATAGGCCTAAACTACTAGTTTTGATGAGTTCCCCGTAACCGGACCCCGAGGTTCCGGAAACATTCGGATCACAGCGGGACCCAAAATCAGTGAATAATAGCATACAAAACTGGCCGAAATAGGCCAAAACTGCGAGTTTTGACAAGTTCCCCATAACCGGACCCCGAGGTTCCCAAAACGTTCGGATCGCAGCAGGACCCAAAATCCGTGACGAATAGCATACAAAACTTGCGTGAATAGGTGAAAACTGCGAGTTTTGACGAGTTCGCCATAACGGGACCCTAGGGTTCCCGAAGCGTTCAAATCACAACGGGACCCAAAATCAGTGACTAATAGCATACAAAACTGGTCGGAATAGGCCAAAACTGCGAGTTTTCGCGAGTTCCCCGTAACCGGACCACGTAGTTCCTTAAACGTCCGGAACACAACGGGACCCAAAATTAGTTAGTAATAGCATACAAAATTGGCAGGAGTAGGCGAAAACTGCGAGTTTTGACGAGTTCCCGTAATCGGACCAAGGGGTTCGATCCCGAAACGTTCGGATCACAGCGGGACCCAAAATAAGTGACTAACAGCATACAAAACGGGCCGGAGTAGGCAAAAACTGGGAGTTTTGACGAGTTCCCGTAACCGTTCCCCGGGGTTCCGAAAACGTTCGGATCATAGCGGGATCCAAAATCATTGAGCAATAGCATACAGAACGAGCCAGAATAGGCCGAAACTGCTAGTTTTGATGAGTTCCTCGTAACCGGACCCCGAGGATCCGGAAACATTCGGATCACAGCGGGACCCAAAATCAGTGACTAATAGCATACAAAACTGGCCGAAATAGGCCAAAACTGCGAGTTTTGACAAGTTCCCCATAACCAGACCCTGAGGTTCCCAAAACGTTCGGATCGCAGCAGGACCCAAAATCCGTGACGAATAGCATACAAAACTGGCGTGAATAGGTGAAAACTGCGAGTTTTGACGAGTTCCCCGTAACCGGACCCTAGGGTTCCCGAAGCGTTCAAATCACAACGGGACCCAAAATCAGTGACTAATAGCATACAAAACTGGTCGGAATAGGCCAAAACTGCGAGTTTTCGCGAGTTCCCCGTAACCGGACCACGTAGTTCCTTAAACGTCCGGAACACAACGGGACCCAAAATCAGTTAGTAATAGCATACAAAATTGGCAGGAGTAGGCGAAAACTGCGAGTTTTGACGAGTTCCCGTAATCGGACCAAGGGGTTCGATCCTGAAACGTTCGGATCACAGCGGGACCCAAAATAAGTGTCTAATAGCATACAAAACGGGCCGGAGTAGGCAAAAACTAGGAGTTTTGACGAGTTCCCGTAACCGTTCCCCGGGGTTCCGAAAACGTTCGGATCAGAGCGGGATCCAAAATCATTGAGCAATAGCATACAGAACGAGCCAGAATAGGCCGAAACTGCTAGGTTTGACGAGTTCCCCGTAACCGGACCCCGAGGTTCCGGAAACATTCGGATCACAGCGGGACCCAAAATCAGTGACTAATAGCATACAAAACTGGCTGGACTAGGCCAAAACTGCGAGTTTTGATGAGTTCCCCTAACCGGACCTAGGGGTTCCCAAAACGTTCGGATCGCAGCGGGATCCAAAATCAGTGAGCAATAGCATGCAGAACTAGCCAGAATAGGCCAAAACTGCGAGTTTTGACGAGTTTGCTGTAACCGGACCCCGATGATTTCGGAAACATCCGGATCACAGCGGGACCCAAAATCAGTGACTAAGTGCATAGAAAACGTTCGGATCGCAGCGGGATCCAAAATCAGTGAGCAATGGCATGCAGAACTAGCCAGAATAGGACAAAACTGCGAGTTTTGACGAGTTCGCTATAACCGGACCCCGATGATTTCGGAAACATCCGGATCACAGCGGGACCCAAAATCAGTGACTAAGTACATAGAAAACATGCCGAAATAAGCCAAAATTGTGAGTTTTGACGAGTTGTGCGTAACTGGACCCCGGGGTTCCCAAAATGTTTGGATTGCAGGAGGACCCAAAATAATTGACTAATAGCATACAAACGTGCCCAAAACAGGCCAAAACTGCGAGTTTTGACCAGTTCCCCGTAACTAGACCTCGGGGTTCCCGAAACGTTCGGATCGCAGCGGGATCCAAAATCAGTGAGGAATAGCATACAGAACTAGCCAAAATATGCCAAAACTGCGAGTCTTGACGAGTTCCCCATAACCGGACCTCGAGGGTCCGGAAACGTTTGGATCACAGCGGGACCCAAAATCAGTGAGTAATAGCATACAAAACTGGCTGGAATGGACCAAAACTACGAGTTTTTGCGAGTTCCCCGTAACCAGACCCCGGGGTTCCCAAAACGTTCGGATCGCAGCAGGACCCAAAATCAGTGACTAATAGCATACAAAACTGGCCAATATAGGCCAAAACTGAGAGTTTTGACAAATTCCCCGTAACCGGACCCAAGGGTTCTCGAAGCGTTCAGATCACAGCGGGAACTAAAATCAGTGACTAATAGCATACAAAACAAGCCGGAGTAGGCAAAAACTGGGAGTTTTGACGAGGTCCCGTAACCGGACCCCGGGGTTCCGAAAACGTTCGGATCACAGCGGGATCCAAAATCATTGAGCAATAGCATACAGAACGAGCCAGAATAGGCCTAAACTACTAGTTTTGATGAGTTCCCCGTAACCGGACCCCGAGGTTCCGGAAACATTCGGATCACAGCGGGACCCAAAATCAGTGACTAATAGCATACAAAACTGGCCGAAATAGGCCAAAACTGCGAGTTTTGACAAGTTCCCCATAACCGGACCCCGAGGTTCCCAAAACGTTCGGATCGCAGCAGGACCCAAAATCCGTGATGAATAGCATACAAAACTTGCGTGAATAGGTGAAAACTGCGAGTTTTGACGAGTTCGCCATAACGGGACCCTAGGGTTCCCGAAGCGTTCAAATCACAACGGGACCCAAAATCAGTGACTAATAGCATACAAAACTGGTCGGAATAGGCCAAAACTGCGAGTTTTCGCGAGTTCCCCGTAACCGGACCACGTAGTTCCTTAAACGTCTGGAACACAACGGGACCCAAAATCAGTTAGTAATAGCATACAAAATTGGCAGGAGTAGGCGAAAACTGCGAGTTTTGACGAGTTCCCGTAATCGGACCAAGGGGTTCGATCCTGAAACGTTCGGATCACAGCGGGACCCAAAATAAGTGACTAATAGCATACAAAACGGGCCGGAGTAGGCAAAAACTGGGAGTTTTGACGAGTTCCCGTAACCGTTCCCCGGGGTTCCGAAAACGTTCGGATCATAGCGGGATCCAAAATCATTGAGCAATAGCATACAGAACGAGCCAGAATAGGCCGAAACTGCTAGTTTTGATGAGTTCCTCGTAACCGGACCCCGAGGTTCCGAAACATTCGGATCACAGCGGGACCCAAAATCAGTGACTAATAGCATACAAAACTGGCCGAAATAGGCCAAAACTGCGAGTTTTGACAAGTTCCCCATAACCGGACCCTGAGGTTCCCAAAACGTTCGGATCGCAGCAGGACCCAAAATCCGTGACGAATAGCATACAAAACTGGCGTGAATAGGTGAAAACTGCGAGTTTTGACGAGTTCCCCGTAACCGGACCCTAGGGTTCCCGAAGCGTTCAAATCACAACGGGACCCAAAATCAGTGACTAATAGCATACAAAACTGGTCGGAATAGGCCAAAACTGCGAGTTTTCGCGAGTTCCCCGTAACCGGACCACGTAGTTCCTTAAACGTCCGGAACACAACGGGACCCAAAATCAGTTAGTAATAGCATACAAAATTGGCAGGAGTAGGCGAAAACTGCGAGTTTTGACGAGTTCCCGTAATCGGACCAAGGGGTTCGATCCCGAAACGTTCGGATCACAGCGGGACCCAAAATAAGTGTCTAATAGCATACAAAACGGGCCGGAGTAGGCAAAAACTAGGAGTTTTGACGAGTTCCCGTAACCGTTCCCCGGGGTTCCGAAAACGTTCGGATCAGAGCGGGATCCAAAATCATTGAGCAATAGCATACAGAACGAGCCAGAATAGGCCGAAACTGCTAGTTTTGACGAGTTCCCCGTAACCGGACCCCGAGGTTCCGGAAACATTCGGATCACAGCGGGACCCAAAATCAGTGACTAATAGCATACAAAACTGGCTGGACTAGGCCAAAACTGCGAGTTTTGATGAGTTCCCCTAACCGGACCTAGGGGTTCCCAAAACGTTCGGATCGCAGCGGGATCCAAAATCAGTGAGCAATAGCATGCAGAACGAGCCAGAATAGGCCGAAACTGCTAGTTTTGACGAGTTCCCCGTAACCGGACCCCGAGGTTCCCGAAACATTCGGATCACAGCGGGACCCAAAATCAGTGACTAATAGCATACAAAACTGGCTGGACTAGGCCAAAACTGCGAGTTTTGATGAGTTCCCCTAACCGGACCTAGGGGTTCCCAAAACGTTCGGATCGCAGCGGGATCCAAAATCAGTGAGCAATAGCATGCAGAACTAGCCAGAATAGGCCAAAACTGCGAGTTTTGACGAGTTCGCTATAACCGGACCCCGATGATTTCGGAAACATCCGGATCACAGCGGGACCCAAAATCAGTGACTAAGTACATAGAAAACATGCCGAAATAAGCCAAAACTGTGAGTTTTGACGAGTTGTGCGTAACTGGACCCCGGGGTTCCCAAAATGTTTGGATTGCAGGAGGACCCAAAATAATTGACTAATAGCATACAAACGTGCCCAAAACAGGCCAAAACTGCGAGTTTTGACCAGTTCCCCGTAACTAGACCTCGGGGTTCCCGAAACGTTCGGATCGCAGCGGGATCCAAAATCAGTGAGGAATAGCATACAGAACTAGCCAAAATATGCCAAAACTGCGAGTCTTGACGAGTTCCCCATAACCGGACCTCGAGGATCCGGAAACGTTTGGATCACAGCGGGACCCAAAATCAGTGAGTAATAGCATACAAAACTGGCTGGAATGGACCAAAACTACGAGTTTTTGCGAGTTCCCCGTAACCAGACCCCGGGGTTCCCAAAACGTTCGGATCGCAGCAGGACCCAAAATCAGTGACTAATAGCATACAAAACTGGCCAATATAGGCCAAAACTGAGAGTTTTGACAAATTCCCCGTAACCGGACCCAAGGGTTCTCGAAGCGTTCAGATCACAGCGGGAACTAAAATCAGTGACTAATAGCATACAAAACAAGCCGGAGTAGGCAAAAACTGGGAGTTTTGACGAGGTCCCGTAACCGGACCCCGGGGTTCCGAAAACGTTCGGATCACAGCGGGATCCAAAATCATTGAGCAATAGCATACAGAACGAGCCAGAATAGGCCTAAACTACTAGTTTTGATGAGTTCCCCGTAACCGGACCCCGAGGTTCCGGAAACATTCGGATCACAGCGGGACCCAAAATCAGTGACTAATAGCATACAAAACTGGCCGAAATAGGCCAAAACTGCGAGTTTTGACAAGTTCCCCATAACCGGACCCCGAGGTTCCCAAAACGTTCGGATCGCAGCAGGACCCAAAATCCGTGACGAATAGCATACAAAACTTGCGTGAATAGGTGAAAACTGCGAGTTTTGACGAGTTCGCCATAACGGGACCCTAGGGTTCCCGAAGCGTTCAAATCACAACGGGACCCAAAATCAGTGACTAATAGCATACAAAACTGGTCGGAATAGGCCAAAACTGCGAGTTTTCGCGAGTTCCCCGTAACCGGACCACGTAGTTCCTTAAACGTCTGGAACACAACGGGACCCAAAATCAGTTAGTAATAGCATACAAAATTGGCAGGAGTAGGCGAAAACTGCGAGTTTTGACGAGTTCCCGTAATCGGACCAAGGGGTTCGATCCCGAAACGTTCGGATCACAGCGGGACCCAAAATAAGTGACTAATAGCATACAAAACGGGCCGGAGTAGGCAAAAACTGGGAGTTTTGACGAGTTCCCGTAACCGTTCCCCGGGGTTCCGAAAACGTTCGGATCACAGCGGGATCCAAAATCATTGAGCAATAGCATACAGAACGAGCCAGAATAGGCCTAAACTGCTAGTTTTGATGAGTTCCCCGTAACCGGACCCCGAGGTTCCGGAAACATTCGGATCACAGCGGGACCCAAAATCAGTGATTAATAGCATACAAAACTGGCCGAAATAGGCCAAAACTGCGAGTTTTGACAAGTTCCCCATAACCGGACCCTGAGGTTCCCAAAACGTTCGGATCGCAGCAGGACCCAAAATCCGTGACGAATAGCATACAAAACTGGCGTGAATAGGTGAAAACTGCGAGTTTTGACGAGTTCCCCGTAACCGGACCCTAGGGTTCCCGAAGCGTTCAAATCACTACGGGACCCAAAATCAGTGACTAATAGCATACAAAACTGGTCGGAATAGGCCAAAACTGCGAGTTTTCGCGAGTTCCCCGTAACCGGACCACGTAGTTCCTTAAACGTCCGGAACACAACGGGACCCAAAATCAGTTAGTAATAGCATACAAAATTGGCAGGAGTAGGCGAAAACTGCGAGTTTTGACGAGTTCCCGTAATCGGACCAAGGGGTTCGATCCCGAAACGTTCGGATCACAGCGGGACCCAAAATAAGTGACTAATAGCATACAAAACGGGCCGGAGTAGGCAAAAACTGGGAGTTTTGACGAGTTCCCGTAACCGTTCCCCGTGGTTCCGAAAACGTTCGGATCACAGCGGGATCCAAAATCATTGAGCAATAGCATACAGAACGAGCCAGAATAGGCCGAAACTGCTAGTTTTGACGAGTTCCCCGTAACCGGACCCCGAGGTTCCGGAAACATTCGGATCACAGCGGGACCCAAAATCAGTGACTAATAGCATACAAAACTGGCTGGACTAGGCCAAAACTGCGAGTTTTGATGAGTTCCCCTAACCGGACCCAGGGGTTCCCAAAACGTTCGGATCGCAGCGGGATCCAAAATCAGTGAGCAATAGCATGCAGAACTAGCCAGAATAGGCCAAAACTGCGAGTTTTGACGAGTTCGCTGTAACCGGACCCCGATGATTTCGGAAACATCCGGATCACAGCGGGACCCAAAATCAGTGACTAAGTGCATAGAAAACATGCCGAAATAAGCCAAAACTGTGAGTTTTGACGAGTTGTGCGTAACTGGACCCCGGGGTTCCCAAAATGTTTGGATTGCAGGAGGACCCAAAATAAGTGACTAATAGCATACAAACGTGCCCAAAACAGGCCAAAACTGCGAGTTTTGACCAGTTCCCCGTAACTAGACCTCGGGGTTCCCGAAACGTTCGGATCGCAGCGGGATCCAAAATCAGTGTGGAATAGCATACAGAACTAGCCAAAATATGCCAAAACTGCGAGTTTTGAGGAGTTCCCCATAACCGGACCTCGAGGGTCCGGAAACGTTTGGATCACAGCGGGACCCAAAATCAGTGAGTAATAGCATACAAAACTAGCTGGAATAGACTAAAACTACGAGTTTTTACGAGTTCCCCGTAACCAGACCCCGGGGTTCCCAAAACGTTCGGATCGCAGCAGGACCCAAAATCAGTGACTAATAGCATACAAAACTGGCCAACATAGGCCAAAACTGCGAGTTTTGACAAATTCCCCGTAACCGGACCCAAGGGTTCTCGAAGCGTTCAGATCACAGCGGGAACCAAAATCAGTGACTAATAGCATACAAAACTAGCCGGAGTAGGCAAAAACTGGGAGTTTTGACGAGGTCCCGTAACCGGACCCCGGGGTTCCGAAAACGTTCGGATCACAGCGGGATCCAAAATCAATGAGCAATAGCATACAGAACGAGCCAGAATAGGCCTAAACTACTAGTTTTGATGAGTTCCCCGTAACCGGACCCCGAGGTTCCGGAAACATTCGGATCACAGCGGGACCCAAAATCAGTGACTAATAGCATACAAAACTGGCCGAAATAGGCCAAAACTGCGAGTTTTGACAAGTTCCCCATAACCGGACCCTGAGGTTCCCAAAACGTTCGGATCGCAGCAGGACCCAAAATCCGTGACGAATAGCATACAAAACTAGCGTGAATAGGTGAAAACTGCGAGTTTTGACGAGTTCCCCGTAACCGGACCCTAGGGTTCCCGAAGCGTTCAAATCACAACGGGACCCAAAATCAGTGACTAATAGCATACAAAACTGGTCGGAATAGGCCAAAACTGCGAGTTTTCGCGAGTTCCCCGTAACCGGACCACGTAGTTCCTTAAACGTCTGGAACACAACGGGACCCAAAATCAGTTAGTAATAGCATACAAAATTGGCAGGAGTAGGCGAAAACTGCGAGTTTTGACGAGTTCCCGTAATCGGACCAAGGGGTTCGATCCCGAAACGTTCGGATCAGAGCGGGACCCGAAATAAGTGACTAATAGCATACAAAACGGGCCGGAGTAGGCAAAAACTGGGAGTTTTGACGAGTTCCCGTAACCGTTCCCCGGGGTTCCGAAAACGTTCGGATCACAGCGGGATCCAAAATCATTGAGCAATAGCATACAGAACGAGCCAGAATAGGCCGAAACTGCTAGTTTTGACGAGTTCCCCGTAACCGGACCCCGAGGTTCCGGAAACATTCGGATCACAGCGGGACCCAAAATCAGTGACTAATAGCATACAAAACTGGCTGGACTAGGCCAAAACTGCGAGTTTTGATGAGTTCCCCTAACCGGACCTAGGGGTTCCCAAAACGTTCGGATCGCAGCGGGATCCAAAATCAGTGAGCAATAGCATGCAGAACTAGCCAGAATAGGCCAAAACTGCGAGTTTTGACGAGTTCGCTGTAACCGGACCCCGATGATTTCGGAAACATCCGGATCACAGCGGGACCCAAAATCAGTGACTAAGTGCATAGAAAACGTTCGGATCGCAGCGGGATCCAAAATCAGTGAGCAATAGCATGCAGAACTAGCCAGAATAGGCCAAAACTGCGAGTTTTGACGAGTTCGCTGTAACCGGACCCCGATGATTTCGGAAACATCCGGATCACAGCGGGACCCAAAATCAGTGACTAAGTGCATAGAAAACATGCCGAAATAAGCCAAAACTGTGAGTTTTGACGAGTTGTGCGTAACTGGACCCCGGGGTTCCCAAAATGTTTGGATTGCAGGAGGACCCAAAATAAGTGACTACACACGTGCCCAAAACAGGCCAAAACTGCGAGTTTTGACCAGTTCCCCGTAACTAGACCTCGGGGTTCCCGAAACGTTCGGATCGCAGCGAGATCCAAAATCAGTGAGGAATAGCATACAGAACTAGCCAAAATATGCCAAAACTGCGAGTTTTGACGAGTTCCCCATAACCGGACCTCGAGGGTCCGGAAACGTTTGGATCACAGTGGGACCCAAAATCAGTGAGTAATAGCATACAAAACTGGCTGGAATAGACCAAAACTACGAGTTTTTACGAGTTCCCCGTAACCAGACCCCGGGGTTCCCAAAACGTTCGGATCGCAGCAGGACCCAAAATCAGTGACTAATAGCATACAAAACTGGCCAATATAGGCCAAAACTGCGAGTTTTGACAAATTCCCCGTAACCGGACCCAAGGGTTCTCGAAGCGTTCAGATCACAGCGGGAACCAAAATCAGTGACTAATAGCATACAAAACTAGCCAGAGTAGGCAAAAACTGGGAGTTTTGACGAGGTCCCGTAACCGGACCCCGGGGTTCCGAAAATGTTCGGATCACAGCGGGATCCAAAATCATTGAGCAATAGCATACAGAACGAGCCAGAATAGGCCTAAACTACTAGTTTTGATGAGTTCCCCGTAACCGGACCCCGAGGTTCCGGAAACATTCGGATCACAGCGGGACCCAAAATCAGTGACTAATAGCATACAAAACTGGCCGAAATAGGCCAAAACTGCGAGTTTTGACAAGTTCCCCATAACCGGACCCTGAGGTTCCCAAAACGTTCGGATCGCAGCAGGACCCAAAATCCGTAACGAATAGCATACAAAACTGGCGTGAATAGGTGAAAACTGCGAGTTTTGACGAGTTCCCCGTAACCGGACCCTAGGGTTCCCGAAGCGTTCAAATCACAACGAGACCCAAAATCAGTGACTAATAGCATACAAAACTGGTCGGAATAGGCCAAAACTGCGAGTTTTGACGAGTTCCCCGTAACCGGACCACGTAGTTCCTTAAACGTCCGGAACACAACGGGACCCAAAATCAGTTAGTAATAGCATACAAAATTGGCAGGAGTAGGCGAAAACTGCGAGTTTTGACGAGTTCCCGTAATCGGACCAAGGGGTTCTCGAAGCGTTCAGATCACAGCGGGAACCAAAATCAGTGACTAATAGCATACAAAACTAGCCGGAGTAGGCAAAAACTGGGAGTTTTGACGAGGTCCCGTAACCGGACCCCGGGGTTCCGAAAACGTTCGGATCACAGCGGGATCCAAAATCATTGAGCAATAGCATACAGAACGAGCCAGAATAGGCCTAAACTACTAGTTTTGATGAGTTCCCCGTAACCGGACCCCGAGGTTCCGGAAACATTCGGATCACAGCGGGACCCAAAATCAGTGACTAATAGCATACCAAACTGGCCGAAATAGGCCAAAACTGCGAGTTTTGACAAGTTCCCCATAACCGGACCCTGAGGTTCCCAAAACCTTCGGATCGCAGCAGGACCCAAAATCCGTGACGAATAGCATACAAAACTGGCGTGAATAGGTGAAAACTGCGAGTTTTGACGAGTTCCCCGTAACCGGACCCTAGGGTTCCCGAAGCGTTCAAATCACAACGGGACCCAAAATCAGTGACTAATAGCATACAAAACTGGTCGGAATAGGCCAAAACTGCGAGTTTTCGCGAGTTCCCCGTAACCGGACCACGTAGTTCCTTAAACGTCCGGAACACAACGGGACCCAAAATCAGTTAGTAATAGCATACAAAATTGGCTGGAGTAGGCGAAAACTGCGAGTTTTGACGAGTTCCCGTAATCGGACCAAGGGGTTCGATCCCGAAACGTTCGGATCACAGCGGGACCCAAAATAAGTGACTAATAGCATACAAAACGGGCCGGAGTAGGCAAAAACTAGGAGTTTTGACGAGTTCCCGTAACCGTTCCCCGGGGTTCCGAAAATGTTCGGATCACAGCGGAATCCAAAATCATTGAGCAATAGCATACAGAACGAGCCAGAATAGGCCGAAACTGCTAGTTTTGACGAGTTCCCCGTAACCGGACCCCGAGGTTCCGAAAACATTCGGATCACAGCGGGACCCAAAATCAGTGACTAATAGCATACAAAACTGGCTGGACTAGGCCAAAACTGCGAGTTTTGATGAGTTCCCCTAACCGGACCCAGGGGTTCCCAAAACGTTCGGATCGCAGCGGGATCCAAAATCAGTGAGCAATAGCATGCAGAACTAGCCAGAATAGGCCAAAACTGCGAGTTTTGACGAGTTCGCTGTAACCGGACCCCGATGATTTCGGAAACATCCGGATCACAGCGGGACCCAAAATCAGTGACTAAGTGCATAGAAAACATGCCGAAATAAGCCAAAACTGTGAGTTTTGACGAGTTCTGCGTAACTTGACCCCGGGGTTCCCTAAATGTTTGGATTGCAGGAGGACCCAAAATAAGTGACTAATAGCATACAAACGTGTCCAAAACAGGCCAAAACTGCGAGTTTTGACCAGTTCCCCGTAACTAGACCTCGGGGTTCCCGAAACGTTCGGATCGCAGCGGGATCCAAAAGCAGTGAGGAATAGCATACAGAACTAGCCAAAATATGCCAAAACTGCGAGTTTTGACGAGTTCGCCATAACCGGACCTCGAGGGTCCGGAAACGTTTGGATCACAGCGGGACCCAAAATCAGTGAGTAATAGCATACAAAACTGGCTGGAATTGACCAAAACTACGAGTTTTTACGAGTTCCCCGTAACCAGACCCCGGGGTTCCCAAAACGTTCGGATCGCAGCAGGACCCAAAATCAGTGACTAATAGCATACAAAACTGGCCAATATAGGCCAAAACTGCGAGTTTTGACAAATTCCCCGTAACCGGACCCAAGGGTTCTCGAAGCGTTCAGATCACAGCGGGAACCAAAATCAGTGACTAATAGCATACAAAACTAGCCGGAGTAGGCAAAAACTGGGAGTTTTGACGAGTTCCCGTAACCGGACCCCGGGGTTCCGAAAACGTTCGGATCACAGCGGGATCCAAAATCATTGAGCAATAGCATACAGAACGAGCCAGAATAGGCCTAAACTACTAGTTTTGATGAGTTCCCCGTAACCGGACCCCGAGGTTCCGGAAACATTCGGATCACAGCGGGACCCAAAATCAGTGACTAATAGCATACAAAACTGGCCGAAATAGGCCAAAACTGCGAGTTTTGACAAGTTCCCCATAACCGGACCCTGAGGTTCCCAAAACGTTCGGAGCGCAGCAGGACCCAAAATCTCTGACGAATAGCATACAAAACTGGCGTGAATAGGTGAAAACTGCGAGTTTTGACGAGTTCCCCGTAACCGGACCCTAGGGTTCCCGAAGCGTTCAAATCACAACGGGACCCAAAATCAGTGACTAATAGCATACAAAACTGGTCGGAATAGGCCAAAACTGCGAGTTTTCGCGAGTTCCCCGTAACCGGACCACGTAGTTCCTTAAACGTCCGGAACACAACGGGACCCAAAATCAGTTAGTAATAGCATACAAAATTGACTGGAGTAGGCGAAAACTGGGAGTTTTGACGAGTTCCCGTAATCGGACCAAGGGGTTCGATCCCGAAACGTTCGGATCACAGCGGGACCCAAAATAAGTGACTAATAGCATACAAAACGGGCCGGAGTAGGCAAAAACTAGGAGTTTTGACGAGTTCCCGTAACCGTTCCCCGGGGTTCCGAAAATGTTCGGATCACAGCGGAATCCAAAATCATTGAGCAATAGCATACAGAACGAGCCAGAATAGGCCGAAACTGCTAGTTTTGACGAGTTCCCCGTAACCGGACCCCGAGGTTCCGAAAACATTCGGATCACAGCGGGACCCAAAATCAGTGACTAATAGCATACAAAACTGGCTGGACTAGGGCAAAACTGCGAGTTTTGATGAGTTCCCCTAACCGGACCCAGGGGTTCCCAAAACGTTCGGATCGCAGCGGGATCCAAAATCAGTGAGCAATAGCATGCAGAACTAGCCAGAATAGGCCAAAACTGCGAGTTTTGACGAGTTCGCTGTAACCGGACCCCGATGATTTCGGAAACATCCGGATCACAGCGGGACCCAAAATCAGTGACTAAGTGCATAGAAAACATGCCGAAATAAGCCAAAACTGTGAGTTCTGACGAGTTCTGCGTAACTTGACCCCGGGGTTCCCTAAATGTTTTGATTGCAGGAGGACCCAAAATAAGTGACTAATAGCATACAAACGTGTCCAAAACAGGCCAAAACTGCGAGTTTTGACCAGTTCCCCGTAACTAGACCTCGGGGTTCCCGAAACGTTCGGATCGCAGCGGGATCCAAAATCAGTGAGGAATAGCATACAGAACTAGCCAAAATATGCCAAAACTGCGAGTTTTGACGAGTTCGCCATAACCGGACCTCGAGGGTCCGGAAACGTTTGGATCACAGCGGGACCCAAAATGAGTGAGTAATAGCATACAAAACTGGCTGGAATTGACCAAAACTACGAGTTTTTACGAGTTCCCCGTAACCAGACCCCGGGGTTCCCAAAACGTTCGGATCGCAGCAGGACCCAAAATCAGTGACTAATAGCATACAAAACTGGCCAATATAGGCCAAAACTGCGAGTTTTGACAAATTCCCCGTAACCGGACCCAAGGGTTCTCGAAGCGTTCAGATCACAGCGGGAACCAAAATCAGTGACTAATAGCATACAAAACTAGCCGGAGTAGGCAAAAACTGGGAGTTTTGACGAGGTCCCGTAACCGGACCCCGGGGTTCCGAAAACGTTCGGATCACAGCGGGATCCAAAATCATTGAGCAATAGCATACAGAACGAGCCAGAATAGGCCTAAACTGCTAGTTTTGATGAGTTCCCCGTAACCGGACCCCGAGGTTCCGGAAACATTCGGATCACAGCGGGACCCAAAATCAGTGACTAATAGCATACAAAACTGGCCGAAATAGGCCAAAACTGCGAGTTTTGACAAGTTCCCCATAACCGGACCCTGAGGTTCCCAAAACGTTCGGATCGCAGCAGGACCCAAAATCTGTGACGAATAGCATACAAAACTGGCGTGAATAGGTGAAAACTGCGAGTTTTGACGAGTTCCCCGTAACCGGACCCTAGGGTTCCCGAAGCGTTCAAATCACAACGGGACCCAAAATCAGTGACTAATAGCATACAAAACTGGTCGGAATAGGCCAAAACTGCGAGTTTTCGCGAGTTCCCCGTAACCGGACCACGTAGTTCCTTAAACGTCCGGAACACAACGGGACCCAAAATCAGTTAGTAATAGCATACAAAATTGGCTGGAGTAGGCGAAAACTGGGAGTTTTGACGAGTTCCCGTAATCGGACCAAGGGGTTCGATCCCGAAACGTTCGGATCACAGCGGGACCCAAAATAAGTGACTAATAGCATACAAAACGGGCCGGAGTAGGCAAAAACTAGGAGTTTTGACGAGTTCCCGTAACCGTTCCCCGGGGTTCCGAAAATGTTCGGATCACAGCGGAATCCAAAATCATTGAGCAATAGCATACAGAACGAGCCAGAATAGGCCGAAACTGCTAGTTTTGACGAGTTCCCCGTAACCGGACCCCGAGGTTCCGGAAACATTCGGATCACAGCGGGACCCAAAATCAGTGACTAATAGCATACAAAACTGGCTGGACTAGGCCAAAACTGCGAGTTTTGATGAGTTCCCCTAACCGGACCCAGGGGTTCCCAAAACGTTCGGATCGCAGCGGGATCCAAAATCAGTGAGCAATAGCATGCAGAACTAGCCAGAATAGGCCAAAACTGCGAGTTTTGACGAGTTCGCTGTAACCGGACCCCGATGATTTCGGAAACATCCGGATCACAGCGGGACCCAAAATCAGTGACTAAGTGCATAGAAAACATGCCGAAATAAGCCAAAACTGTGAGTTTTGACGAGTTCTGCGTAACTTGACCCCGGGGTTCCCTAAATGTTTGGATTGCAGGAGGACCCAAAATAAGTGACTAATAGCATACAAACGTGTCCAAAACAGGCCAAAACTGCGAGTTTTGACCAGTTCCCCGTAACTAGACCTCGGGGTTCCCGAAACGTTCGGATCGCAGCGGGATCCAAAATCAGTGAGGAACAGCATACAGAACTAGCCAAAATATGCCAAAACTGCGAGTTTTGACGAGTTCGCCATAACCGGACCTCGAGGGTCCGGAAACGTTTGGATCACAGCGGGACCCAAAATCAGTGAGTAATAGCATACAAAACTGGCTGGAATTGACCAAAACTACGAGTTTTTACGAGTTCCCCGTAACCAGACCCCGGGGTTCCCAAAACGTTCGGATCGCAGCAGGACCCAAAATCAGTGACTAATAGCATACAAAACTGGCCAATATAGGCCAAAACTGCGAGTTTTGACAAATTCCCCGTAACCGGACCCAAGGGTTCTCGAAGCGTTCAGATCACAGCGGGAACCAAAATCAGTGACTAATAGCATACAAAACTAGCCGGAGTAGGCAAAAACTGGGAGTTTTGACGAGGTCCCGTAACCGGACCCCGGGGTTCCGAAAACGTTCGGATCACAGCGGGATCCAAAATCATTGAGCAATAGCATACAGAACGAGCCAGAATAGGCCTAAACTGCTAGTTTTGATGAGTTCCCCGTAACCGGACCCCGAGGTTCCGGAAACATTCGGATCACAGCGGGACCCAAAATCAGTGACTAATAGCATACAAAACTGGCCGAAATAGGCCAAAACTGCGAGTTTTGACAAGTTCCCCATAACCGGACCCTGAGGTTCCCAAAACGTTCGGAGCGCAGCACGACCCAAAATCCGTGACGAATAGCATACAAAACTGGCGTGAATAGGTGAAAACTGCGAGTTTTGACGAGTTCCCCGTAACCGGACCCTAGTGTTCCCGAAGCGTTCAAATCACAACGGGACCCAAAATCAGTGACTAATAGCATACAAAACTGGTCGGAATAGGTCAAAACTGCGAGTTTTCGCGAGTTCCCCGTAACCGGACCACGTAGTTCCTTAAACGTCCGGAACACAACGGGACCCAAAATCAGTTAGTAATCGCATACAAAATTGGCTGGAGTAGGCGAAAACTGGGAGTTTTGACGAGTTCCCGTAATCGGACCAAGGGGTTCGATCCCGAAACGTTCGGATCACAGCGGGACCCAAAATAAGTGACTAATAGTATACAAAACGGGCCGGAGTAGGCAAAAACTAGGAGTTTTGACGAGTTCCCGTAACCGTTCCCCGGGGTTCCGAAAACGTTCGGATCACAGCGGGATCCAAAATCATTGAGCAATAGCATACAGAACGAGCCAGAATAGGCCGAAACTGCTAGTTTTGATGAGTTCCCCGTAACCGGACCCCGAGGTTCCGGAAACATTCGGATCACAGCGGGACCCAAAATCAGTGACTAATAGCATACAAAACTGGCTGGACTAGGCCAAAACTGCGAGTTTTGATGAGTTCCCCTAACCGGACCCAGGGGTTCCCAAAACGTTCGGATCGCGGCGGGATCCAAAATCAGTGAGCAATAGCATGCAGAACTAGCCAGAATAGGCCAAAACTGCGAGTTTTGACGAGTTCGCTGTAACCGGACCCCGATGATTTCGGAAACATCCGGATCACAGCGGGACCCAAAATCAGTGACTAAGTGCATAGAAAACATGCCGAAATAAGCCAAAACTGTGAGTTTTGACGAGTTGTGCGTAACTGGACCCCGGGGTTCCCAAAATGTTTGGATTGCAAGAGGACCCAAAATAAGTGACTAATAGCATACAAACGTGTCCAAAACAGGCCAAAACTGGGAGTTTTGACCAGTTCCCCGTAACTAGACCTCGGGGTTCCCGAAACGTTCGGATCGCAGCGGGATCCAAAATCAGTGAGGAATAGCATACAGAACTAGCCAAAATATGCCAAAACTGCGAGTTTTGACGAGTTCTGCATAACCGGACCTCGAGGGTCCGGAAACGTTTGGATCACAGCGGGACCCAAACTCAGTGAGTAATAGCATACAAAACTGGTCGAAATAGGCCAAAACTGCGAGTTTTGACAAGTTCCCCATAACCGGACCCCGGGGTTCCCAAAACGTTCGGATCGCAGCAGGACCCAAAATCCGTGACGAATAGCATACAAAACTGGCGTGAATAGGTGAAAACTGCGAGTTTTGACGAGTTCCCCGTAACCGGACCCTAGGGTTCCCGAAGCGTTCAAATCACAACGGGACCCAAAATCAGTGACTAATAGCATACAAAACTGGTCGGAATAGGCCAAAACTGCGAGTTTTCGCGAGTTCCCCGTAACCGGACCACGTAGTTCCTTAAACGTCCGGAACACAACGGGACCCAAAATCAGTTAGTAATCGCATACAAAATTGGCAGGAGTAGGCGAAAACTGCGAGTTTTGACGAGTTCCCGTAATCGGACCAAGGGGTTCGATCCCGAAACGTTCGGATCACAGCGGGACCCAAAATAAGTGACTAATAGCATACAAAACGGGCCAGAGTAGGAAAAAATTGGGAGTTTTGACGAGTTCCCGTAACCGTTCCCCGGGGTTCCGAAAACGTTCGGATCACCGCGGGATCCAAAATCATTGAGCAATAGCATACAGAACGAGCCAGAATAGGCCGAAACTGCTAGTTTTGACGAGTTCCCCGTAACCGGACCCCGAGGTTCCGGAAACATTCGGATCACAGCGGGACCCAAAATCAGTGACTAATAGCATACAAAACTGGCTGGACTAGGCCAAAACTGCGAGTTTTGATGAGTTCCCCTAACCGGACCCAGGGGTTCCCAAAACGTTCGGATCGCGGCGGGATCCAAAATCAGTGAGCAATAGCATGCAGAACTAGCCAGAATAGGCCAAAACTGCGAGTTTTGACGAGTTCGCTGTAACCGGACCCCGATGATTTCGGAAACATCCGGATCACAGCGGGACCCAAAATCAGTGACTAAGTGCATAGAAAACTTGCCGAAATAAGCCAAAACTGTGAGTTTTGACGAGTTCTGCGTAACTGGACCCCGGGGTTCCCAAAATGTTTGGATTGCAGGAGCACCCAAAATAAGTGACTAATAGCATACAAACGTGTCAAAAACAGGCCAAAACTGCGAGTTTTGACCAGTTCCCCGTAACTAGACCTCGGGGTTCCCGAAACGTTCGGATCGCAGCGGGATCCAAAATCAGTGAGGAACAGCATACAGAACTAGCCAAAATATGCCAAAACTGCGAGTTTTGACGAGTTCCCCATAACCGGACCTCGAGGTCCGGAAACGTTTGGATGACAGCGGGACCCAAAATCAGTGAGTAATAGCATACAAAACTGGCTGGAATAGACCAAAACTACGAGTTTTTACGAGTTCCCCGTAACCAGACCCCGGGGTTCCCAAAACGTTCGGATCGCAGCAGGACCCAAAATCAGTGACGAATAGCATACAAAACTGGCCAATATAGGCCAAAACTGCGAGTTTTGACAAATTCCCCATAACCGGACCCAAGGGTTCTCGAAGCGTTCAGATCACAGCGGGAACCAAAATCAGTGACTAATAGCATACAAAACTAGCCGGAGTAGGCAAAAACTGGGAGTTTTGAGGAGGTCCCGTAACCGGACCCCGGGGTTCCGAAAACGTTCGGATCACAGCGGGATCCAAAATCATTGAGCAATAGCGTACAGAACGAGCCAGAATAGGCCTAAACTACTAGTTTTGATGAGTTCCCCGTAACCGGACCCCGAGGTTCCGCAAACATTCGGATCACAGCGGGACCCAAAATCAGTGAATAATAGCATACAAAACTGGTCGAAATAGGCCAAAACTGCGAGTTTTGACAAGTTCCCCATAACCGGACCCTGAGGTTCCCAAAACGTTCGGATCGCAGCAGGACCCAAAATCCGTGACGAATAGCATACAAAACTGGCGTGAATAGGTGAAAACTGCGAGTTTTGACGAGTTCCCCGTAACCGGACCCTAGGGTTCCCGAAGCGTTCAAATCACAACGGGACCCAAAATCAGTGACTAATAGCATACAAAACTGGTCGGAATAGGCCAAAACTGCGAGTTTTCGCGAGTTCCCCGTAACCGGACCACGTAGTTCCTTAAACGTCCGGAACACAACGGGACCCAAAATCAGTTAGTAATCGCATACAAAATTGGCAGGAGTAGGCGAAAACTGCGAGTTTTGACGAGTTCCCGTAATCGGACCAAGGGGTTCGATCCCGAAACGTTCGGATCACAGCGGGACCCAAAATAAGTGACTAATAGCATACAAAACGGGCCGGAGTAGGCAAAAACTGGGAGTTTTGACGAGTTCCCGTAACCGTTCCCCGGGGTTCCGAAAACGTTCGGATCAGAGCGGGATCCAAAATCATTGAGCAATAGCATACAGAACGAGCCAGAATAGGCCGAAACTGCTAGTTTTGATGAGTTCCCCGTAACCGGACCCCGAGGTTCCGGAAACATTCGGATCACAGCGGGACCCAAAATCAGTGACTAATAGCATACAAAACTGGCTGGACTAGGCCAAAACTGCGAGTTTTGATGAGTTCCCCTAACCGGACCCAGGGGTTCCCAAAACGTTCGGATCGCAGCGGGATCCAAAATCAGTGAGCAATAGCATGCAGAACTAGCCAGAATAGGCCAAAACTGCGAGTTTTGACGAGTTCGCTGTAACCGGACCCCGATGATTTCGGAAACATCCGGATCACAGCGGGACCCAAAATCAGTGACTAAGTGCATAGAAAACATGCCGAAATAAGCCAAAACTGTGAGTTTTGACGAGTTCTGCGTAACTGGACCACGGGGTTCCCAAAATGTTTGGATTGCAGGAGGACCCAAAATAAGTGACTAATAGCATACAAACGTGTCCAAAACAGGCCAAAACTGCGAGTTTTGACCAGTTCCCCGTAACTAGACCTCGGGGTTCCCGAAACGTTCGGATCGCAGCGGGATCCAAAATCAGTGAGGAACAGCATACAGAACTAGCCAAAATATGCCAAAACTGCGAGTTTTGACGAGTTCCCCATAACCGGACCTCGAGGTCCGGAAACGTTTGGATCACAGCGGGACCCAAAATCAGTGAGTAATAGCATACAAAACTGGCTGGAATAGACCAAAACTACGAGTTTTTACGAGTTCCCCGTAACCAGACCCCGGGGTTCCCAAAACGTTCGGATCGCAGCAGGACCCAAAATCAGTGACTAATAGCATACAAAACTGGCCAATATAGGCCAAAACTGCGAGTTTTTACAAATTCCCCGTAACCGGACCCAAGGGTTCTCGAAGCGTTCAGATCACAGCAGGAACCAAAATCAGTGACTAATAGCATACAAAACTAGCCGGAGTAGGCAAAAACTGGGAGTTTTGACGAGGTCCCGTAACCGGACCCCGGGGTTCCGAAAACGTTCGGATCACAGCGGGATCCAAAATCATTGAGCAATAGCATACAGAACGAGCCAGAATAGGCCTAAACTACTAGTTTTGATGAGTTCCCCGTAACCGGACCCCGAGGTTCCGGAAACATTCGGATCACAGCGGGACCCAAAATCAGTGAATAATAGCATACAAAACTGGCCGAAATAGGCCAAAACTGCGAGTTTTGACAAGTTCCCCATAACCGGACCCTGAGGTTCCCAAAACCTTCGGATCGCAGCAGGACCCAAAATCCATGACGAATAGCATACAAAACTGGCGTGAATAGGTGAAAACTGCGAGTTTTGACGAGTTCCCCGTAACCGGACCCTAGGGTTCCCGAAGCGTTCAAATCACAACGGGACCCAAAATCAGTGACTAATAGCATACAAAACTGGTCGGAATAGGCCAAAACTGCGAGTTTTCGCGAGTTCCCCGTAACCGGACCACGTAGTTCCTTAAACGTCCGGAACACAACGGGACCCAAAATCAGTTAGTAATAGCATACAAAATTGGCAGGAGTAGGCGAAAACTGCGAGTTTTGACGAGTTCCCGTAATCGGACCAAGGGGTTCGATCCCGAAACGTTCGGATCACAGCGGGACCCAAAACAAGTGACTAATAGCATACAAAACGGGCCGGAGTAGGCAAAAACTGGGAGTTTTGACGAGTTCCCGTAACCGTTCCCCGGGGTTCCGAAAACGTTCGGATCACAGCGGGATCCAAAATCATTGAGCAATAGCATACAGAACGAGCCAGAATAGGCCGAAACTGCTAGTTTTGACGAGTTCCCCGTAACCGGACTCCGAGGTTCCGGAAACATTCGGATCACAGCGGGACCCAAAATCAGTGACTAATAGCATACAAAACTGGCTGGACTAGGCCAAAACTGCGAGTTTTGATGAGTTCCCCTAACCGGACCCAGGGGTTCCCAAAACGTTCGGATCGCAGCGGGATCCAAAATCAGTGAGCAATAGCATGCAGAACTAGCCAGAATAGGCCAAAACTGTGAGTTTTGATGAGTTCGCTGTAACCGGACCCCGATGATTTCGGAAATATCCGGATCACAGCGGGACCCAAAATCAGTGACTAAGTGCATAGAAAACATGCCGAAATAAGCCAAAACTGTGAGTTTTGACGAGTTCTGCGTAACTGGACCCCGGGGTTCCCAAAATGTTTGGATTGCAGGAGGACCCAAAATAAGTGACTAATAGCATACAAACGTGTCCAAAACAGGCCAAAACTGCGAGTTTTGACCAGTTCCCCGTAACTAGACCTCGGGGTTCCCGAAACGTTCGAATCGTAGCGGGATCCAAAATTAGCGAGTAATAGCATACAGAACTAGCCAAAATATGCCAAAACTGCGAGTTTTGACGAGTTCCCCATAACCGGACCTCGAGGTCCGGAAACGTTTGGATCACAGCGGGACCCAAAATCAGTGAGTAATAGAATACAAAACTGGCTGGAATAGAACAAAACTACGAGTTTTTACGAGTTCCCCGTAACCAGACCCTGGGGTTCCCAAAACGTTCGGATCGCAGCAGGACCCAAAATCAGTGACTAATAGCATACAAAACTGGCCAATATAGGCCAAAACTGCGAGTTTTGACAAATTCCCCGTAACCGGACCCAAGGGTTCTCGAAGCGTTCAGATCACAGCGGGAACCAAAATCAGTGACTAATAGCATACAAAACTAGCCGGAGTAGGCAAAAACTGGGAGTTTTGACGAGGTCCCGTAACCGGACCCCGGGGTTCCGAAAACGTTCGAATCACAGCGGGATCCAAAATCATTGAGCAATAGCATACACAACGAGCCAGAATAGGCCTAAACTACTAGTTTTGATGAGTTCCCCGTAACCGGACCCCGAGGTTCCGGAAACATTCGGATCACAGCGGGACCCAAAATCAGTGACTAATAGCATACAAAACTAGCCGAAATAGGCCAAAACTGCGAGTTTTGACAAGTTCCCCATAACCGGACCATGAGGTTCAAAAACGTTCGGATCGCAGCAGGACCCAAAATCCGTGACGAATAGCATACAAACCTGGCGTGAATAGGTGAAAACTGCGTGTTTTGACGAGTTCCCCGTAACCGGACCCTAGGGTTCCCGAAGCGTTCAAATCACAACGGGACCCAAAATCAGTGACTAATAGCATACAAAACTGGTCGGAATAGGCCAAAACTACGAGTTTTAGCGAGTTCCCCGTAACCGGACCACGTAGTTCCTTAAACGTCCGGAACACAACGGGACCCAAAATCAGTTAGTAGCATACAAAATTGGCAGGAGTAGGCGAAAACTGCGAGTTTTGACGAGTTCCCGTAATCGGACCAAGGGGTTCGATCCCGAAACGTTCGGATCACAGCGGGACCCAAAACAAGTGACTAATAGCATACAAAACGGGCCGGAGTAGGCAAAAACTGGGAGTTTTGACGAGTTCCCGTAACCGTTCCCCGGGGTTCCGAAAACGTTCGGATCACAGCAGGATCCAAAATCATTGAGCAATAGCATACAGAACGAGCCAGAATAGGCCGAAACTGCTAGTTTTGACGAGTTCCCCGTAACCGGACCCCGAGGTTCCCGAAACATTCGGATCACAGCAGGACCCAAAATTAGTGACTAATAGCATACAAAACTGGCTGGACTAGGCCAAAACTGCGAGTTTTGATGAGTTCCCCTAACCGGACCCAGGGGTTCCCAAAACGTTCGGATCGCAGCGGGATCCAAAATCAGTGAGCAATAGCATGCAGAACTAGCCAGAATAGGCCAAAACTGCGAGTTTTGACGATTTCGCTGTAACCGGACCCCGATGATTTCGGAAACATCCGGATCACAGCGGGACCCAAAATCAGTGACTAAGTGCATAGAAAACATGCCGAAATAAGCCAAAACTGTGAGTTTTGATGAGTTCTGCGTAACTGGACCCCGGGGTTCCCAAAATGTTTGGATTGCAGGAGGACCCAAAATAAGTGACTAATAGCATACAAACGTGTCCAAAACAGGCCAAAACTGCGAGTTTTGACCAGTTCCCCGTAACTAGACCTCGGGGTTCCCGAAACGTTCGAATCGCAGCGGGATCCAAAATCAGTGAGTAATAGCATACAGAACTAGCCAAAATATGCCAAAACTGCGAGTTTTGACGAGTTCCCCATAACCGGACCTCGAGGTCCGGAAACGTTTGGATCACAGCGGGACCCAAAATCAGTGAGTAATAGCATACAAAACTGGCTGGAATAGACCAAAACTACGAGTTTTTACGAGTTCCCCGTAACCAGACCCCGGGGTTCCCAAAACGTTCGAATCGCAGCAGGACCCAAAATCAGTGACTAATAGCATACAAAACTGGCCAATATAGGCCAAAACTGCGAGTTTTGACAAATTCCCCGTAACCGGACCCAAGGGTTCTCGAAGCGTTCAGATCACAGCGGGAACCAAAATCAGTGACTAATAGCATACAAAACTAGCCGGAGTAGGCAAAAACTGGGAGTTTTGACGAGGTCCCGTAACCGGACCCCGGGGTTCCGAAAACGTTCGGATCACAGCGGGATCCAAAATCATTGAGCAATAGCATACAGAACGAGCCAGAATAGGCCTAAACTACTAGTTTTGATGAGTTCCCCGTAACCGGACCCCGAGGTTCCGGAAACATTCGGATCACAGCGGGACCCAAAATCAGTGACTAATAGCATACAAAACTGGCCGAAATAGGCCAAAACTGCGAGTTTTGACAAGTTCCCCATAACCGGACCCTGAGGTTCCCAAAACGTTCGGATCGCAGCAGGACCCAAAATCCGTGACGAATAGCATACAAACCTGGCGTGAATAGGTGAAAACTGCGTGTTTTGACGAGTTCCCCGTAACCGGACCCTAGGGTTCCCGAAGCGTTCAAATCACAACGGGACCCAAAATCAGTGACTAATAGCATACAAAACTGGTCGGAATAGGCCAAAACTACGAGTTTTCGCGAGTTCCCCGTAACCGGACCACGTAGTTCCTTAAACGTCCGGAACACAACGGGACCCAAAATCAGTTAGTAATAGCATACAAAATTGGCAGGAGTAGGCGAAAACTGCGAGTTTTGACGAGTTCCCGTAATCGGACCAAGGGGTTCGATCCCGAAACGTTCGGATCACAGCGGGACCCAAAACAAGTGACTAATAGCATACAAAACGGGCCGGAGTAGGCAAAAACTGGGAGTTTTGACGAGTTCCCGTAACCGTTCCCCGGGGTTCCGAAAACGTTCGGATCACAGCGGGATCCAAAATCATTGAGCAATAGCATACAGAACGAGCCAGAATAGGCCGAAACTGCTAGTTTTGACGAGTTCCCCGTAACCGGACCCCGAGGTTCCCGAAACATTCGGATCACAGCGGGACCCAAAATCAGTGACTAATAGCATACAAAACTGGCTGGACTAGGCCAAAACTGCGAGTTTTGATGAGTTCCCCTAACCGGACCCAGGGCTTCCCAAAACGTTCGGATCGCAGCGGGATCCAAAATCAGTGAGCAATAGCATGGAGAACTAGCCAGAATAGGCCAAAACTGCGAGTTTTGACGAGTTCGCTGTAACCGGACCCCGATGATTTCGGAAACATCCGGATCACAGCGGGACCCAAAATCAGTGACTAAGTGCATAGAAAACATGCCGAAATAAGCCAAAACTGTGAGTTTTGACGAGTTCTGCGTAACTGGACCCCGGGGTTCCCAAAATGTTTGGATTGCAGGAGGACCCAAAATAAGTGACTAATAGCATACAAACGTGTCCAAAACAGGCCAAAACTGCGAGTTTTGACCAGTTCCCCGTAACTAGACCTCGGGGTTCCCGAAACGTTCGAATCGCAGCGGGATCCAAAATCAGTGAGTAATAGCATACAGAACTAGCCAAAATATTCCAAAACTGCGAGTTTTGACGAGTTCCCCATAACCGGACCTCGAGGTCCGGAAACGTTTGGATCACAGCGGGACCCAAAATCAGTGAGTAATAGAATACAAAACTGGCTGGAATAGACCAAAACTACGAGTTTTTACGAGTTCCCCGTAACCAGACCCCGGGGTTCCCAAAACGTTCGGATCGCAGCAGGACCCAAAATCAGTGACTAATAGCATACAAAACTGGCCAATATAGGCCAAAACTGCGAGTTTTGACAAATTCCCCGTAACCGGACCCAAGGGTTCTCGAAGCGTTCAGATCACAGCGGGAACCAAAATCAGTGACTAATAGCATACAAAACTAGCCGGAGTAGGCAAAAACTGGGAGTTTTGACGAGGTCCCGTAACCGGACCCCGGGGTTCCGAAAACGTTCGAATCACAGCGGGATCCAAAATCATTGAGCAATAGCACACAGAACGAGCTAGAATAGGCCTAAACTACTAGTTTTGATGAGTTCCCCGTAACCGGACCCCGAGGTTCCGGAAACATTCGGATCACAGCGGGACCCAAAATCAGTGACTAATAGCATACAAAACTAGCCGAAATAGGCCAAAACTGCGAGTTTTGACAAGTTCCCCATAACCGGACCATGAGGTTCAAAAACGTTCGGATCGCAGCAGGACCCAAAATCCGTGACGAATAGCATACAAAACTGGCGTGAATAGGTGAAAGCTGCGTGTTTTGACGAGTTCCCCGTAACCGGACCCTAGGGTTCCCGAAGCGTTCAAATCACAACGGGACCCAAAATCAGTGACTAATAGCATACAAAACTGGTCGGAATAGGCCAAAACTATGAGTTTTAGCGAGTTCCCCGTAACCGGACCACGTAGTTCCTTAAACGTCCGGAACACAACGGGACCCAAAATCAGTTAGTAATAGCATACAAAATTGGCAGGAGTAGGCGAAAACTGCGAGTTTTGACGAGTTCCCGTAATCGGACCAAGGGGTTCGATCCCGAAACGTTCGGATCACAGCGGGACCCAAAACAAGTGACTAATAGCATACAAAACGGGCCGGAGTAGGCAAAAACTGGGAGTTTTGACGAGTTCCCGTAACCGTTCCCCGGGGTTCCGAAAACGTTCGGATCACAGCGGGATCCAAAATCATTGAGCAATAGCATACAGAACGAGCCAGAATAGGCCGAAACTGCTAGTTTTGACGAGTTCCCCGTAACCGGACCCCGAGGTTCCCGAAACATTCGGATCACAGCGGGACCCAAAATTAGTGACTAATAGCATACAAAACTGGCTGGACTAGGCCAAAACTGCGAGTTTTGATGAGTTCCCCTAACCGGACCCAGGGGTTCCCAAAACGTTCGGATCGCAGCGGGATCCAAAATCAGTGAGCAATAGCATGCAGAACTAGCCAGAATAGGCCAAAACTGCGAGTTTTGACGATTTCGCTGTAACCGGACCCCGATGATTTCGGAAACATCCGGATCACAGCGGGACCCAAAATCAGTGACTAAGTGCATAGAAAACATGCCGAAATAAGCCAAAACTGTGAGTTTTGATGAGTTCTGCGTAACTGGACCCCGGGGTTCCCAAAATGTTTGGATTGCAGGAGGACCCAAAATAAGTGACTAATAGCATACAAACGTGTCCAAAACAGGCCAAAACTGCGAGTTTTGACCAGTTCCCCGTAACTAGACCTCGGGGTTCCTGAAACGTTCGAATCGCAGCGGGATCCAAAATCAGTGAGTAATAGCATACAGAACTAGCCAAAATATGCCAAAACTGCGAGTTTTGACGAGTTCCCCATAACCGGACCTCGAGGTCCGGAAACGTTTGGATCACAGCGGGACCCAAAATCAGTGAGTAATAGCATACAAAACTGGCTGGAATAGACCAAAACTACGAGTTTTTACGAGTTCCCCGTAACCAGACCCCGGGGTTCCCAAAACGTTCGGATCGCAGCAGGACCCAAAATCAGTGACTAATAGCATACAAAACTGGCCAATATAGGCCAAAACTGCGAGTTTTTACAAATTCCCCGTAACCGGACCCAAGGGTTCTCGAAGCGTTCAGATCACAGCGGGAACCAAAATCAGTGACTAATAGCATACAAAACTAGCCGGAGTAGGCAAAAACTGGGAGTTTTGACGAGGTCCCGTAACCGGACCCCGGGGTTCCGAAAACGTTCGGATCACAGCGGGATCCAAAATCATTGAGCAATAGCATACAGAACGAGCCAGAATAGGCCTAAACTACTAGTTTTGATGAGTTCCCCGTAACCGGACCCCGAGGTTCCGGAAACATTCGGATCACAGCGGGACCCAAAATCAGTGAATAATAGCATACAAAACTGGCCGAAATAGGCCAAAACTGCGAGTTTTGACAAGTTCCCCATAACCGGACCCTGAGGTTCCCAAAACGTTCGGATCGCAGCAGGACCCAAAATCCGTGACGAATAGCATACAAAACTGGCATGAATAGGTGAAAACTGCGAGTTTTGAGGAGTTCCCCGTAACCGGACCCTAGGGTTCCCGAAGCGTTCAAATCACAACGGGACCCAAAATCAGTGACTAATAGCATACAAAACTGGTCGGAATAGGCCAAAACTGCGAGTTTTCGCGAGTTCCCCGTAACCGGACCACGTAGTTCCTTAAATGTCCGGAACACAACGGGACCCAAAATCAGTTAGTAATAGCATACAAAATTGGCAGGAGTAGGCGAAAACTGCGAGTTTTGACGAGGTCCCGTAATCGGACCAAGGGGTTCGATCCCGAAACGTTCGGATCACAGCGGGACCCAAAACAAGTGACTAATAGCATACAAAACGGGCCGGAGTAGGCAAAAACTGGGAGTTTTGACGACTTCCCGTAACCGTTCCCCGGGGTTCCGAAAACGTTCGGATCACAGCGGGATCCAAAATCATTGAGCAATAGCATACAGAACGAGCCAGAATAGGCCGAAACTGCTAGTTTTGACGAGTTCCCCGTAACCGGACCCCGAGGTTCCGGAAACATTCGGATCACAGCGGGACCCAAAATCAGTGACTAATAGCATACAAAACTGGCTGGGCTAGGCCAAAACTGCGAGTTTTGATGAGTTCCCCTAACCGGACACAGGGGTTCCCAAAACGTTCGGATCGCAGCGGGATCCAAAATCAGTGAGCAATAGCATGCAGAACTAGCCAGAATAGGCCAAAACTGCGAGTTTTGACGAGTTCGCTGTAACCGGACCCCGATGATTTCGGAAACATCCGGATCACAGCGGGACCCAAAATCAGTGACTATGTGCATAGAAAACATGCCGCAATAAGCCAAAACTGTGAGTTTTGACGAGTTCTGCGAAACTGGACCCCGGGGTTCCCAAAATGTTTGGATTGCAGGAGGACCCAAAATAAGTGACTAATAGCATACAAACGTGTCCAAAACAGGCCAAAACTGCGAGTTTTGACCAGTTCCCCGTAACTAGACCTCGGGGTTCCCGAAACGTTCGGATCGCAGCGGGATCCAAAATCAGTGAGGAATAGCATACAGAACTAGCCAAAATATGCCAAAACTGCGAGTTTTGACGAGTTCCCCATAACCGGACCTCGAGGTCCGGAAACGTTTGGATCACAGCGGGACCCAAAATCAGTGAGTAATAGCATACAAAACTGGCTGGAATAGACCAAAACTACGAGTTTTTACGAGTTCCCCGTAACCAGACCCCGGGGTTCCCAAAACGTTCGGATCGCAGCAGGACCCAAAATCAGTGACTAATAGCATACAAAACTGGCCAATATAGGCCAAAACTGCGAGTTTTTACAAATTCCCCGTAACCGGACCCAAGGGTTCTCGAAGCGTTCAGATCACAGCGGGAACCAAAATCAGTGACTAATAGCATACAAAACTAGCCGGAGTAGGCAAAAACTGGGAGTTTTGACGAGGTCCCGTAACCGGACCCCGGGGTTCCGAAAACGTTCGGATCACAGCGGGATCCAAAATCATTGAGCAATAGCATACAGAACGAGCCAGAATAGGCCTAAACTACTAGTTTTGATGAGTTCCCCGTAACCGGACCCCGAGGTTCCGGAAACATTCGGATCACAGCGGGACCCAAAATCAGTGAATAATAGCATACAAAACTGGCCGAAATAGGCCAAAACTGCGAGTTTTGACAAGTTCCCCATAACCGGACCCTGAGGTTCCCAAAACGTTCGGATCGCAGCAGGACCCAAAATCCGTGACGAATAGCATACAAAACTGGCGTGAATAGGTGAAAACTGCGAGTTTTGAGGAGTTCCCCGTAACCGGACCCTAGGGTTCCCGAAGCGTTCAAATCACAACGGGACCCAAAATCAGTGACTAATAGCATACAAAACTGGTCGGAATAGGCCAAAACTGCGAGTTTTCGCGAGTTCCCCGTAACCGGACCACGTAGTTCCTTAAATGTCCGGAACACAACGGGACCCAAAATCAGTTAGTAATAGCATACAAAATTGGCAGGAGTAGGCGAAAACTGCGAGTTTTGACGAGGTCCCGTAATCGGACCAAGGGGTTCGATCCCGAAACGTTCGGATCACAGCGGGACCCAAAACAAGTGACTAATAGCATACAAAACGGGCCGGAGTAGGCAAAAACTGGGAGTTTTGACGACTTCCCGTAACCGTTCCCCGGGGTTCCGAAAACGTTCGGATCACAGCGGGATCCAAAATCATTGAGCAATAGCATACAGAACGAGCCAGAATAGGCCGAAACTGCTAGTTTTGACGAGTTCCCCGTAACCGGAGCCCGAGGTTCCGGAAACATTCGGATCACAGCGGGACCCAAAATCAGTGACTAATAGCATACAAAACTGGCTGGGCTAGGCCAAAACTGCGAGTTTTGATGAGTTCCCCTAACCGGACACAGGGGTTCCCAAAACGTTCGGATCGCAGCGGGATCCAAAATCAGTGAGCAATAGCATGCAGAACTAGCCAGAATAGGCCAAAACTGCGAGTTTTGACGAGTTCGCTGTAACCGGACCCCGATGATTTCGGAAACATCCGGATCACAGCGGGACCCAAAATCAGTGACTATGTGCATAGAAAACATGCCGAAATAAGCCAAAACTGTGAGTTTTGACGAGTTCTGCGTAACTGGACCCCGGGGTTCCCAAAATGTTTGGATTGCAGGAGGACCCAAAATAAGTGACTAATAGCATACAAACGTGTCCAAAACAGGCCAAAACTGCGAGTTTTGACCAGTTCCCCGTAACTAGACCTCGGGGTTCCCGAAACGTTCGGATCGCAGCGGGATCCAAAATCAGTGAGGAATAGCATACAGAACTAGCCAAAATATGCCAAAACTGCGAGTTTTGACGAGTTCCCCATAACCGGACCTCGAGGTCCGGAAACGTTTGGATCACAGCGGGACCCAAAATCAGTGAGTAATAGCATACAAAACTGGCTGGAATAGACCAAAACTACGAGTTTTTACGAGTTCCCCGTAACCAGACCCCGGGGTTCCCAAAACGTTCGGATCGCAGCAGGACCCAAAATCAGTGACTAATAGCATACAAAACTGGCCAATATAGGCCAAAACTGCGAGTTTTTACAAATTCCCCGTAACCGGACCCAAGGGTTCTCGAAGCGTTCAGATCACAGCGGGAACCAAAATCAGTGACTAATAGCATACAAAACTAGCCGGAGTAGGCAAAAACTAGGAGTTTTGACGAGGTCCCGTAACCGGACCCCGGGGTTCCGAAAACGTTCGGATCACAGCGGGATCCAAAATCATTGAGCAATAGCATACAGAACGAGCCAGAATAGGCCTAAACTACTAGTTTTGATGAGTTCCCGGTAACCGGACCCCGAGGTTCCGGAAACATTCGGATCACAGCGGGACCCAAAATCAGTGACTAATAGCATACAAAACTGGCCGAAATAGGCCAAAACTGCGAGTATTGACAAGTTCCCCATAACCGGACCCTGAGGTTCCCAAAACGTTCGGATCGCAGGAGGACCCAAAATCCGTGACGAATAGCATACAAAACTGGCGTGAATAGGTGAAAACTGCGAGTTTTGACGAGTTCCCCGTAACCGGACACTAGGGTTCCCGAAGCGTTCAAATCACAACGGGACCCAAAATCAGTGACTAATAGCATACAAAACTGGTCGGAATAGGCCAAAACTGCGAGTTTTCACGAGTTCCCCGTAACCGGACCACGTAGTTCCTTAAACGTCCGGAACACAACGGGACCCAAAATCAGTTAGTAATAGCATACAAAATTGGCAGGAGTAGGCGAAAACTGCGAGTTTTGACGAGTTCCCGTAATCGGACCAAGGGGTTCGATCCCGAAACGTTCGGATCACAGCGGGACCCAAAATAATTGACTAATAGCATACAAAACGGGCCGGAGTAGGCAAAAACTAGGAGTTTTGACGAGTTCCCGTAACCGTTCCCCGGGGTTCCGAAAACGGTCGGATCACAGCAGGATCCAAAATCATTGAGCAATAGCATACAGAACGAGCCAGAATAGGCCGAAACTGCTAGTTTTGATGAGTTCCCCGTAACCGGACCCCGAGGTTCCGGAAACATTCGGATCACAGCGGGACCCAAAATCAGTGACTAATAGCATACAAAACTGGCTGGACTAGGCCAAAACTGCGAGTTTTGATGAGTTCCCCTAACCGGACCCACGGGTTCCCAAAACGTTCGGTTCGCAGCGGGATCCAAAATCAGTGAGCAATAGCATGCAGAACTAGCCAGAATAGGCCAAAACTGCGAGTTTTGACGAGTTCGCTGTAACCGGACCCCGATGATTTCGGAAACATCCGGATCACAGCGGGACCCAAAATCAGTGACTAAGTGCATAGAAAACATGCCGAAATAAGCCAAAACTGTGAGTTTTGACGAGTTCTGCGTAACTGGACCCCGGGGTTCCCAAAATGTTTGGATTGCAGGAGGACCCAAAATAAGTGACTAATAGCATAGAAACGTGTCCAAAACAGGCCAAAACTGCGAGTTTTGACCAGTTCCCCGTAACTAGACCTCGGGGTTCCCGAAACGTTCGGATCGCAGCGGGATCCAAAATCAGTGAGGAATAGCATACAGAACTAGCCAAAATATGCCAAAACTGCGAGTTTTGACGAGTTCCCCATAACCGGACCTCGAGGGTCCGGAAACGTTTGGATCACAGCGGGACCCAAAATCAGTGAGTAATAGCATACAAAACTGGCTGGAATAGACCAAAACTACGAGTTTTTACGAGTTCCCCGTAACCAGACCCCGGGGTTCCCAAAACGTTCGGATCGCAGCAGGACCCAAAATCAGTGACTAATAGCATACAAAACTGGCCAATATAGGCCAAAACTGCGAGTTTTGACAAATTCCCCGTAACCGGACCCAAGGGTTCTCGAAGCGTTCAGATCACAGCGGGAACCAAAATCAGTGACTAATAGCATACAAAACTAGCCGGAGTAGGCAAAAACTGGGAGTTTTGACGAGGTCCCGTAACCGGACCCCGGGGTTCCGAAAACGTTCGGATCACAGCGGGATCCAAAATCATTGAGCAATAGCATACAGAACGAGCCAGAATAGGCCTAAACTACTAGTTTTGATGAGTTCCCGGTAACCGGACCCCGAGGTTCTGGAAACATTCGGATCACAGCGGGACCCAAAATCAGTGACTAATAGCATACAAAACTGGCCGAAATAGGCCAAAACTGCGAGTTTTGACAAGTTCCCCATAACCGGACCCTGAGGTTCCCAAAACGTTCGGATCGCAGGAGGACCCAAAATCCGTGACGAATAGCATACAAAACTGGCGTGAATAGGTGAAAACTGCGAGTTTTGACGAGTTCCCCGTAACCGGACCCTAGGGTTCCCGAAGCGTTCAAATCACAACGGGACCCAAAATCAGTGACTAATAGCATACAAAACTGGTCGGAATAGGCCAAAACTGCGAGTTTTCGCGAGTTCCCCGTAACCGGACCACGTAGTTCCTTAAACGTCCGGAACACAACGGGACCCAAAATCAGTTAGTAATAGCATACAAAATTGGCAGGAGTAGGCGAAAACTGCGAGTTTTGACGAGTTCCCGTAATCGGACCAAGGGGTTCGATCCCGAAACGTTCGGATCACAGCGGGACCCAAAATAAGTGACTAATAGCATACAAAACGGGCCGGAGTAGGCAAAAACTAGGAGTTTTGACGAGTTCCCGTAACCGTTCCCCGGGGTTCCGAAAACGGTCGGATCACAGCAGGATCCAAAATCATTGAGCAATAGCATACAGAACGAGCCAGAATAGGCCGAAACTGCTAGTTTTGACGAGTTCCCCGTAACCGGACCCCGAGGTTCCGGAAACATTCGGATCACAGCGGGACCCAAAATCAGTGACTAATAGCATACAAAACTGGCTGGACTAGGCCAAAACTGCGAGTTTTGATGAGTTCCCCTAACCGGACCCAGGGGTTCCCAAAACATTCGGTTCGCAGCGGGATCCAAAATCAGTGAGCAATAGCATGCAGAACTAGCCAGAATAGGCCAAAACTGCGAGTTTTGACGAGTTCGCTGTAACCGGACCCCGATGATTTCGGAAACATCCGGATCACAGCGGGACCCAAAATCAGTGACTAAGTGCATAGAAAACATGCCGAAATAAGCCAAAACTGTGAGTTTTGACGAGTTCTGCGTAACTGGACCCCGGGGTTCCCAAAATGTTTGGATTGCAGGAGGACCCAAAATAAGTGACTAATAGCATACAAACGTGTCCAAAACAGGCCAAAACTGCGAGTTTTGACCAGTTCCCCGTAACTAGACCTCGGGGTTCCCGAAACGTTCGGATCGCAGCGGGATCCAAAATCAGTGAGGAATAGCATACAGAACTAGCCAAAATATGCCAAAACTGCGAGTTTTGACGAGTTCCCCATAACCGGACCTCGAGGGTCCGGAAACGTTTGGATCACAGCGGGACCCAAAATCAGTGAGTAATAGCATACAAAACTGGCTGGAATAGACCAAAACTACGAGTTTTTACGAGTTCCCCGTAACCAGACCCCGGGGTTCCCAAAACGTTCGGATCGCAGCAGGACCCAAAATCAGTGACTAATAGCATACAAAACTGGCCAATATAGGCCAAAACTGCGAGTTTTGACAAATTCCCCGTAACCGGACCCAAGGGTTCTCGAAGCGTTCAGATCACAGCGGGAACCAAAATCAGTGACTAATAGCATACAAAACTAGCCGGAGTAGGCAAAAACTGGGAGTTTTGACGAGGTCCCGTAACCGGACCCCGGGGTTCCGAAAACGTTCGGATCACAGCGGGATCCAAAATCATTGAGCAATAGCATACAGAACGAGCCAGAATAGGCCTAAACTACTAGTTTTGATGAGTTCCCGGTAACCGGACCCCGAGGTTCCGGAAACATTCGGATCACAGCGGGACCCAAAATCAGTGACTAATAGCATACAAAACTGGCCGAAATAGGCGAAAACTGCGAGTTTTGACAAGTTCCCCATAACCGGACCCTGAGGTTCCCAAAACGTTCGGATCGCAGGAGGACCCAAAATCCGTGACGAATAGCATACAAAACTGGCGTGAATAGGTGAAAACTGCGAGTTTTGACGAGTTCCCCGTAACCGGACCCTAGGGTTCCCGAAGCGTTCAAATCACAACGGGACCCAAAATCAGTGACTAATAGCATACAAAACTGGTCGGAATAGGCCAAAACTGCGAGTTTTCGCGAGTTCCCCGTAACCGGACCACGTAGTTCCTTAAACGTCCGGAACACAACGGGACCCAAAATCAGTTAGTAATAGCATACAAAATTGGCAGGAGTAGGCGAAAACTGCGAGTTTTGACGAGTTCCCGTAATCGGACCAAGGGGTTCGATCCCGAAACGTTCGGATCACAGCGGGACCCAAAATAAGTGACTAATAGCATACAAAACGGGCCGGAGTAGGCAAAAACTAGGAGTTTTGACGAGTTCCCGTAACCGTTCCCCGGGGTTCCGAAAACGGTCGGATCACAGCGGGATCCAAAATCATTGAGCAATAGCATACAGAACGAGCCAGAATAGGCCGAAACTGCTAGTTTTGATGAGTTCCCCGTAACCGGACCCCGAGGTTCCGGAAACATTCGGATCACAGCGGGACCCAAAATCAGTGACTAATAGCATACAAAACTGGCTGGACTAGGCCAAAACTGCGAGTTTTGATGAGTTCCCCTAACCGGACCCAGGGGTTCCCAAAACGTTCGGTTCGCAGCGGGATCCAAAATCAGTGAGCAATAGCATGCAGAACTAGCCAGAATAGGCCAAAATTGCGAGTTTTGACGAGTTCGCTGTAACCGGACCCCGATGATTTCGGAAACATCCGGATCACAGCGGGACCCAAAATCAGTGACTAAGTGCATAGAAAACATGCCGAAATAAGCCAAAACTGTGAGTTTTGACGAGTTCTGCGTAACTGGACCCCGGGGTTCCCAAAATGTTTGGATTGCAGGAGGACCCAAAATAAGTGACTAATAGCATACAAACGTGTCCAAAACAGGCCAAAACTGCGAGTTTTGACCAGTTCCCCGTAACTAGACCTCGGGGTTCCCGAAACGTTCGGATCGCAGCGGGATCCAAAATCAGTGAGGAATAGCATACACAACTAGCCAAAATATGCCAAAACTGCGAGTTTTGACGAGTTCCCCATAACCGGACCTCGAGGGTCCGGAAACGTTTGGATCACAGCGGGACCCAAAATCAGTGAGTAATAGCATACAAAACTGGCTGGAATAGACCAAAACTACGAGTTTTTCCGAGTTCCCCGTAACCAGACCCCGGGGTTCCCAAAACGTTCGGATCGCAGCAGGACCCAAAATCAGTGACTAATAGCATACAAAACTGGCCAATATAGGCCAAAACTGCGAGTTTTGACAAATTCCCCGTAACCGGACCCAAGGGTTCTCGAAGCGTTCAGATCACAGCGGGAACCAAAATCAGTGACTAATAGCATACAAAACTAGCCGGAGTAGGCAAAAACTGGGAGTTTTGACGAGGTCCCGTAACCGGACCCCGGGGTTCCGAAAACGTTCGGATCACAGCGGGATCCAAAATCATTGAGCAATAGCATACAGAACGAGCCAGAATAGGCCTAAACTACTAGTTTTGATGAGTTCCCGGTAACCGGACCCCGAGGTTCCGGAAACATTCGGATCACAGCGGGACCCAAAATCAGTGACTAATAGCATACAAAACTGGCCGAAATAGGCCAAAACTGCGAGTTTTGACAAGTTCCCCATAACCGGACCCTGAGGTTCCCAAAATGTTCGGATCGCAGGAGGACCCAAAATCCGTGATGAATAGCATACAAAACTGGCGTGAATAGGTGAAAACTGCGAGTTTTGACGAGTTCCCCGTAACCGGACCCTAGGGTTCCCGAAGCGTTCAAATCACAACGGGACCCAAAATCAGTGACTAATAGCATACAAAACTGGTCGGAATAGGCCAAAACTGCGAGTTTTCGCGAGTTCCCCGTAACCGGACCACGTAGTTCCTTAAACGTCCGGAACACAACGGGACCCAAAATCAGTTAGTAATAGCATACAAAATTGGCAGGAGTAGGCGAAAACTGCGAGTTTTGACGAGTTCCCGTAATCGGACCAAGGGGTTCGATCCCGAAACGTTCGGATCACAGCGGGACCCAAAATAAGTGACTAATAGCATACAAAACGGGCCGGAGTAGGCAAAAACTAGGAGTTTTGACGAGTTCCCGTAACCGTTCCCCGGGGTTCCGAAAACGGTCGGATCACAGCGGGATCCAAAATCATTGAGCAATAGCATACAGAACGAGCCAGAATAGGCCGAAACTGCTAGTTTTGATGAGTTCCCCGTAACCGGACCCCGAGGTTCCGGAAACATTCGGATCACAGCGGGACCCAAAATCAGTGACTAATAGCATACAAAACTGGCTGGACTAGGCCAAAACTGCGAGTTTTGATGAGTTCCCCTAACCGGACCCAGGGGTTCCCAAAACGTTCGGTTCGCAGCGGGATCCAAAATCAGTGAGCAATAGCATGCAGAACTAGCCAGAATAGGCCAAAACTGCGAGTTTTGACGAGTTCGCTGTAACCGGACCCCGATGATTTCGGAAACATCCGGATCACAGCGGGACCCAAAATCAGTGACTAAGTGCATAGAAAACATGCCGAAATAAGCCAAAACTGTGAGTTTTGACGAGTTCTGCGTAACTGGACCCCGGGGTTCCCAAAATGTTTGGATTGCAGGAGGACCCAAAATAAGTGACTAATAGCATACAAACGTGTCCAAAACAGGCCAAAACTGCGAGTTTTGACCAGTTCCCCGTAACTAGACCTCGGGGTTCCCGAAACGTTCGGATCGCAGCGGGATCCAAAATCAGTGAGGAATAGCATACAGAACTAGCCAAAATATGCCAAAACTGCGAGTTTTGACGAGTTCCCCATAACCGGACCTCGAGGGTCCGGAAACGTTTGGATCACAGCGGGACCCAAAATCAGTGAGTAATAGCATACAAAACTGGCTGGAATAGACCAAAACTACGAGTTTTTACGAGTTCCCCGTAACCAGACCCCGGGGTTCCCAAAACGTTCGGATCGCAGCAGGACCCAAAATCAGTGACTAATAGCATACAAAACTGGCCAATATAGGCCAAAACTGCGAGTTTTGACAAATTCCCCGTAACCGGACCCAAGGGTTCTCGAAGCGTTCAGATCACAGCGGGAACCAAAATCAGTGACTAATAGCATACAAAACTAGCCGGAGTAGGCAAAAACTGGGAGTTTTGACGAGGTCCCGTAACCGGACCCCGGGGTTCCGAAAACGTTTGGATCACAGCGGGATCCAAAATCATTGAGCAATAGCATACAGAACGAGCCAGAATAGGCCTAAACTGCTAGTTTTGATGAGTTCCCGATAACCGGACCCCGAGGTTCCGGAAACATTCGGATCACAGCGGGACCCAAAATCAGTGACTAATAGCATACAAAACTGGCCGAAATAGGCCAAAACTGCGAGTTTTGACAAGTTCCCCATAACCGGACCCTGAGGTTCCCAAAACGTTCGGATCGCAGGAGGACCCAAAATCCGTGACGAATAGCATACAAAACTGGCGTGAATAGGTGAAAACTGCGAGTTTTGACGAGTTCCCCGTAACCGGACCCTAGGGTTCCCGAAGCGTTCAAATCACAACGGGACCCAAAATCAGTGACTAATAGCATACAAAACTGGTCGGAATAGGCCAAAACTGCGAGTTTTCGCGAGTTCCCCGTAACCGGACCACGTAGTTCCTTAAACGTCCGGAACACAACGGGACCCAAAATCAGTTAGTAATAGCATACAAAATTGGCAGGAGTAGGCGAAAACTGCGAGTTTTGACGAGTTCCCGTAATCGGACCAAGGGGTTCGATCCCGAAACGTTCGGATCACAGCGGGACCCAAAATAAGTGACTAATAGCATACAAAACGGGCCGGAGTAGGCAAAAACTAGGAGTTTTGACGAGTTCCCGTAACCGTTCCCCGGGGTTCCGAAAACGGTCGGATCACAGCGGGATCCAAAATCATTGAGCAATAGCATACAGAACGAGCCAGAATAGGCCGAAACTGCTAGTTTTGATGAGTTCCCCGTAACCGGACCCCGAGGTTCCGGAAACATTCGGATCACAGCGGGACCCAAAATCAGTGACTAATAGCATACAAAACTGGCTGGACTAGGCCAAAACTGCGAGTTTTGATGAGTTCCCCTAACCGGACCCAGGGGTTCCCAAAACGTTCGGTTCGCAGCGGGATCCAAAATCAGTGAGCAATAGCATGCAGAACTAGCCAGAATAGGCCAAAACTGCGAGTTTTGACGAGTTCGCTGTAACCGGACCCCGATGATTTCGGAAACATCCGGATCACAGCGGGACCCAAAATCAGTGACTAAGTGGATAGAAAACATGCCGAAATAAGCCAAAACTATGAGTTTTGACGAGTTCTGCGTAACTGGACCCCGGGGTTCCCAAAATGTTTGGATTGCAGGAGGACCCAAAATAAGTGACTAATAGCATACAAACGTGTCCAAAACAGGCCAAAACTGCGAGTTTTGACCAGTTCCCCGTAACTAGACCTCGGGGTTCCCGAAACGTTCGGATCGCAGCGGGATCCAAAATCAGTGAGGAATAGCATACAGAACTAGCCAAAATATGCCAAAACTGCGAGTTTTGACGAGTTCCCCATAACCGGACCTCGAGGGTCCGGAAACGTTTGGATCACAGCGGGACCCAAAATCAGTGAGTAATAGCATACAAAACTGGCTGAAATAGACCAAAACTACGAGTTTTTACGAGTTCCCCGTAACCAGACCCCGGGGTTCCCAAAACGTTCGGATCGCAGCAGGACCCAAAATCAGTGACTAATAGCATACAAAACTGGCCAATATAGGCCAAAACTGCGAGTTTTGACAAATTCCCCGTAACCGGACCCAAGGGTTCTCGAAGCGTTCAGATCACAGCGGGAACCAAAATCAGTGACTAATAGCATACAAAACTAGCCGGAGTAGGCAAAAACTGGGAGTTTTGACGAGGTCCCGTAACCGGACCCCGGGGTTCCGAAAACGTTTGGATCACAGCGGGATCCAAAATCATTGAGCAATAGCATACAGAACGAGCCAGAATAGGCCTAAACTGCTAGTTTTGATGAGTTCCCGGTAACCGGACCCCGAGGTTCCGGAAACATTCGGATCACAGCGGGACCCAAAATCAGTGACTAATAGCATACAAAACTGGCCGAAATAGGCCAAAACTGCGAGTTTTGACAAGTTCCCCATAACCGGACCCTGAGGTTCCCAAAACGTTCGGATCGCAGGAGGACCCAAAATCCGTGACGAATAGCATACAAAACTGGCGTGAATAGGTGAAAACTGCGAGTTTTGACGAGTTCCCCGTAACCGGACCCTAGGGTTCCCGAAGCGTTCAAATCACAACGGGACCCAAAATCAGTGACTAATAGCATACAAAACTGGTCGGAATAGGCCAAAACTGCGAGTTTTCGCGAGTTCCCCGTAACCGGACCACGTAGTTCCTTAAACGTCCGGAACACAACGGGACCCAAAATCAGTTAGTAATAGCATACAAAATTGGCAGGAGTAGGCGAAAACTGCGAGTTTTGACGAGTTCCCGTAATCGGACCAAGGGGTTCGATCGCGAAACGTTCGGATCACAGCGGGACCCAAAATAAGTGACTAATAGCATACAAAACGGGCCGGATTAGGCAAAAACTAGGAGTTTTGACGAGTTCCCGTAACCGTTCCCCGGGGTTCCGAAAACGGTCGGATCACAGCGGGATCCAAAATCATTGAGCAATAGCATACAGAACGAGCCAGAATAGGCCGAAACTGCTAGTTTTGATGAGTTCCCCGTAACCGGACCCCGAGGTTCCGGAAACATTCGGATCACAGCGGGACCCAAAATCAGTGACTAATAGCATACAAAACTGGCTGGACTAGGCCAAAACTGCGAGTTTTGATGAGTTCCCCTAACCGGACCCAGGGGTTCCCAAAACGTTCGGTTCGCAGCGGGATCCAAAATCAGTGAGCAATAGCATGCAGAACTAGCCAGAATAGGCCAAAACTGCGAGTTTTGACGAGTTCGCTGTAACCGGACCCCGATGATTTCGGAAACATCCGGATCACAGCGGGACCCAAAATCAGTGACTAAGTGCATAGAAAACATGCCGAAATAAGCCAAAACTGTGAGTTTTGACGAGTTCTGCGTAACTGGACCCCGGGGTTCCCAAAATGTTTGGATTGCAGGAGGACCCAAAATAAGTGACTAATAGCATACAAACGTGTCCAAAACAGGCCAAAACTGCGAGTTTTGACCAGTTCCCCGTAACTAGACCTCGGGGTTCCCGAAACGTTCGGATCGCAGCGGGATCCAAAATCAGTGAGGAATAGCATACAGAACTAGCCAAAATATGCCAAAACTGCGAGTTTTGACGAGTTCGCCATAACCGGACCTCGAGGGTCCGGAAACGTTTGGATCACAGCGGGACCCAAAATCAGTGAGTAATAGCATACAAAACTGGCTAGAATAGACCAAAACTACGAGTTTTTACGAGTTCCCCGTAACCAGACCCCGGGGTTCCCAAAACGTTCGGATCGCAGCAGGACCCAAAATCAGTGACTAATAGCATACAAAACTGGCCAATATAGGCCAAAACTGCGAGTTTTGACAAATTCCCCGTAACCGGACCCAAGGGTTCTCGAAGCGTTCAGATCACAGCGGGAACCAAAATCAGTGACTAATAGCATACAAAACTAGCCGGAGTAGGCAAAAACTGGGAGTTTTGACGAGGTCCCGTAACCGGACCCCGGGGTTCCGAAAACGTTTGGATCACAGCGGGATCCAAAATCATTGAGCAATAGCATACAGAACGAGCCAGAATAGGCCTAAACTGCTAGTTTTGATGAGTTCCCCGTAACCGGACCCCGAGGTTCCGGAAACATTCGGATCAGAGCGGGACCCAAAATCAGTGACTAATAGCATACAAAACTGGCCGAAATAGGCCAAAACTGCGAGTTTTGACAAGTTCCCCATAACCGGACCCTGAGGTTCCCAAAACGTTCGGATCGCAGCAGGACCCAAAATCCGTGACGAATAGCATACAAAACTGGCGTGAATAGGTGAAAACTGCGAGTTTTGACGAGTTCCCCGTAACCGGACCCTAGGGTTCCCGAAGCGTTCAAATCACAACGGGACCCAAAATCAGTGACTAATAGCATACAAAACTGGTCGGAATAGGCCAAAACTGCGAGTTTTCGCGAGTTCCCCGTAACCGGACCACGTAGTTCCTTAAACGTCCGGAACACAACGGGACCCAAAATCAGTTAGTAATAGCATACAAAATTGGCAGGAGTAGGCGAAAACTGCGAGTTTTGACGAGTTCCCGTAATCGGACCAAGGGGTTCGATCCCGAAACGTTCGGATCACAGCGGGACCCAAAATAAGTGACTAATAGCATACAAAACGGGCCGGAGTAGGCAAAAACTAGGAGTTTTGACGAGTTCCCGTAACCGTTCCCCGGGGTTCTGAAAACGGTCGGATCACAGCGGGATCCAAAATCATTGAGCAATAGCATACAGAACGAGCCAGAATAGGCCGAAACTGCTAGTTTTGATGAGTTCCCCGTAACCGGACCCCGAGGTTCCGGAAACATTCGGATCACAGCGGGACCCAAAATCAGTGACTAATAGCATACAAAACTGGCTGGACTAGGCCAAAACTGCGAGTTTTGATGAGTTCCCCTAACCGGACCCAGGGGTTCCCAAAACGTTCGGATCGCAGCGGGATCCAAAATCAGTGAGCAATAGCATGCAGAACTAGCCAGAATAGGCCAAAACTGCGAGTTTTGACGAGTTCGCTGTAACCGGACCCCAATGATTTCGGAAACATCCGGATCACAGCGGGACCCAAAATCAGTGACAAAGTGCATAGAAAACATGCCGAAATAAGCCAAAATTGTGAGTTTTGACGAGTTCTGCGTAACTGGACCCCGGGGTTCCCAAAATGTTTGGATTGCAGGAGGACCCAAAATAAGTGACTAATAGCATACAAACGTGTCCAAAACAGGCCAAAACTGCGAGTTTTGACCAGTTCCCCGTAACTAGACCTCGGGGTTGCCGAAACGTTCGGATTGCAGCGGGATCCAAAATCAGTGAGGAATAGCATACAGAACTAGCCAAAATATGCCAAAACTGCGAGTTTTGACGAGTTCCCCATAACCGGACCTCGAGGGTCCGGAAACGTTTGGATCACAGCGGGACCCAAAATCAGTGAGTAATAGCATACAAAACTGGCTGGAATAGACCAAAACTACGAGTTTTTACGAGTTCCCCGTAACCAGACCCCGGGGTTCCCAAAACGTTCGGATCGCAGCAGGACCCAAAATCAGTGACTAATAGCATACAAAACTGGCCAATATAGGCCAAAACTGCGAGTTTTGACAAATTCCCCGTAACCGGACCCAAGGGTTCTCGAAGCGTTCAGATCACAGCGGGAACCAAAATCAGTGACTAATAGCATACAAAACTAGCCGGAGTAGGCAAAAACTGGGAGTTTTGACGAGGTCCCGTAACCGGACCCCGGGGTTCCGAAAACGTTTGGATCACAGCGGGATCCAAAATCATTGAGCAATAGCATACAGAACGAGCCAGAATAGGCCTAAACTGCTAGTTTTGTTGAGTTCCCCGTAACCGGACCCCGTGGTTCCGGAAACATTCGGATCACAGCGGGACCCAAAATCAGTGACTAATAGCATACAAAACTGGCCGAAATAGGCCAAAACTGCGAGTTTTGACAAGTTCCCCATAACCGGACCCTGAGGTTCCCAAAACGTTCGGATCGCAGCAGGACCCAAAATCCGTGACGAATAGCATACAAAACTGGCGTGAATAGGTGAAAACTGCGAGTTTTGACGAGTTCCCCGTAACCGGACCCTAGGGTTCCCGAAGCGTTCAAATCACAACGGGACCCAAAATCAGTGACTAATAGCATACATAACTGGTCGGAATAGGCCAAAACTGCGAGTTTTCGCGAGTTCCCCGTAACCGGACCACGTAGTTCCTTAAACGCCCGGAACACAATGGGACCCAAAATCAGTTAGTAATAGCATACAAAATTGGCAGGAGTAGGCGAAAACTGCGAGTTTTGACGAGTTCCCGTAATCGGACCAAGGGGTTCAATCCCGAAACGTTCGGATCACAGCGGGACCCAAAATAAGTGACTAATAGCATACAAAACGGGCCGGAGTAGGCAAAAACTAGGAGTTTTGACGAGTTCCCGTAACCGTTCCCCGGGGTTCCGAAAACGGTCGGATCACAGCGGGATCCAAAATCATTGAGCAATAGCATACAGAACGAGCCAGAATAGGCCGAAACTGCTAGTTTTGATGAGTTCCCCGTAACCGGACACCGAGGTTCCGGAAACATTCGGATCACAGCGGGACCCAAAATCAGTGACTAATAGCATACAAAACTGGCTGGACTAGGCCAAAACTGCGAGTTTTGATGAGTTCCCCTAACCGGACCCAGGGGTTCCCAAAACGTTCGGATCGCAGCGGGATCCAAAATCAGTGAGCAATAGCATGCAGAACTAGCCAGAATAGGCCAAAACTGCGAGTTTTGACGAGTTCGCTGTAACCGGACCCCAATGATTTCGGAAACATCCGGATCACAGCGGGACCCAAAATCAGTGACAAAGTGCATAGAAAACATGCCGAAATAAGCCAAAACTGTGAGTTTTGACGAGTTCTGCGTAACTGGACCCCAGGGTTCCCAAAATGTTTGGATTGCAGGAGGACCCAAAATAAGTGACTAATAGCATACAAACGTGTCCAAAACAGGCCAAAACTGCGAGTTTTGACCAGTTCCCCGTAACTAGACCTCGGGGTTCCCGAAACGTTCGGATCGCAGCGGGATCCAAAATCAGTGAGGAATAGCATACAGAACTAGCCAAAATATGCCAAAACTGCGAGTTTTGACGAGTTCCCCATAACCGGACCTCGAGGGTCCGGAAACGTTTGGATCACAGCGGGACCCAAAATCAGTGAGTAATAGCATACAAAACTGGCTGGAATAGACCAAAACTACGAGTTTTTACGAGTTCCCCGTAACCAGACCCCGGGGTTCCCAAAACGTTCGGATCGCAGCAGGACCCAAAATCAGTGACTAATAGCATACAAAACTGGCCAATATAGGCCAAAACTGCGAGTTTTGACAAATTCCCCGTAACCGGACCCAAGGGTTCTCGAAGCGTTCAGATCACAGCGGGAACCAAAATCAGTGACTAATAGCATACAAAACTAGCCGGAGTAGGCAAAAACTGGGAGTTTTGACGAGGTCCCGTAACCGGACCCCGGGGTTCCGAAAACATTTGGATCACAGCGGGATCCAAAATCATTGAGCAATAGCATACAGAACGAGCTAGAATAGGCCTAAACTGCTAGTTTTGATGAGTTCCCCGTAACCGGACCCCGAGGTTCCGGAAACATTCGGATCACAGCGGGACCCAAAATCAGTGACTAATAGCATACAAAACTGGCCGAAATAGGCCAAAACTGCGAGTTTTGACAAGTTCCCCATAACCGGACCCTGAGGTTCCCAAAACGTTCGGATCGCAGCAGGACCCAAAATCCGTGACGAATAGCATACAAAACTGGCGTGAATAGGTGAAAACTGCGAGTTTTGACGAGTTCCCCGTAACCGGACCCTAGGGTTCCCGAAGCGTTCAAATCACAACGGGACCCAAAATCAGTGACTAATAGCATACATAACTGGTCGGAATAGGCCAAAACTGCGAGTTTTCGCGAGTTCCCCGTAACCGGACCACGTAGTTCCTTAAACGTCCGGAACACAACGGGACCCAAAATCAGTTAGTAATAGCATACAAAATTGGCAGGAGTAGGCGTAAACTGCGAGTTTTGACGAGTTCCCGTAATCGGACCAAGGGGTTCGATCCCGAAACGTTCGGATCACAGCGGGACCCAAAATAAGTGACTAATAGCATACAAAACGGGCCGGAGTAGGCAAAAACTAGGAGTTTTGACGAGTTCCCGTAACCGTTCCCCGGGGTTCCGAAAACGGTCGGATCACAGCGGGATCCAAAATCATTGAGCAATAGCATACAGAACGAGCCAGAATAGGCCGAAACTGCTAGTTTTGATGAGTTCCCCGTAACCGGACCCCGAGGTTCCGGAAACATTCGGATCACAGCGGGACCCAAAATCAGTGACTAATAGCATACAAAACTGGCTGGACTAGGCCAAAACTGCGAGTTTTGATGAGTTCCCCTAACCGGACCCAGGGGTTCCCAAAACGTTCGGATCGCAGCGGGATCCAAAATCAGTGAGCAATAGCATGCAGAACTAGCCAGAATAGGCCAAAACTGCGAGTTTTGACGAGTTCGCTGTAACCGGACCCCAATGATTTCGGAAACATCCGGATCACAGCGGGACCCAAAATCAGTGACAAAGTGCATAGAAAACATGCCGAAATAAGCCAAAACTGTGAGTTTTGACGAGTTCTGCGTAACTGGACCCCGGGGTTCCCAAAATGTTTGGATTGCAGGAGGACCCAAAATAAGTGACTAATAGCATACAAACGTGTCCAAAACAGGCCAAAACTGCGAGTTTTGACCAGTTCCCCGTAACTAGACCTCGGGGTTCCCGAAACGTTCGGATCGCAGCGGGATCCAAAATCAGTGAGGAATAGCATACAGAACTAGCCAAAATATGCCAAAACTGCGAGTTTTGACGAGTTCCCCATAACCGGACCTCGAGGGTCCGGAAACGTTTGGATCACAGCGGGACCCAAAATCAGTGAGTAATAGCATACAAAACTGGCTGGAATAGACCAAAACTACGAGTTTTTACGAGTTCCCCGTAACCAGACCCCGGGGTTCCCAAAACGTTCGGATCGCAGCAGGACCCAAAATCAGTGACTAATAGCATAGAAAACTGGCCAATATAGGCCAAAACTGCGAGTTTTGACCAATTCCCCGTAACCGGACCCAAGGGTTCTCGAAGCGTTCAGATCACAGCGGGAACCAAAATCAGTGACTAATAGCATACAAAACTAGCCGGAGTAGGCAAAAACTGGGAGTTTTGACGAGGTCCCGTAACCGGACCCCGGGGTTCCGAAAACGTTTGGATCACAGCGGGATCCAAAATCATTGAGCAATAGCATACAGAACGAGCCAGAATAGGCCTAAACTGCTAGTTTTGATGAGTTCCCGGTAACCGGACCCCGAGGTTCCGGAAACATTCGGATCACAGCGGGACCCAAAATCAGTGACTAATAGCATACAAAACTGGCCGAAATAGGCCAAAACTGCGAGTTTTGACAAGTTCCCCATAACCGGACCCTAAGGTTCCCAAAACGTTCGGATCGCAGGAGGACCCAAAATCCGTGACGAATAGCATACAAAACTGGCGTGAATAGGTGAAAACTGCGAGTTTTGACGAGTTCCCCGTAACCGGACCCTAGGGTTCCCGAAGCGTTCAAATCACAACGGGACCCAAAATCAGTGACTAATAGCATACAAAACTGGTCGGAATAGGCCAAAACTGCGAGTTTTCGCGAGTTCCCCGTAACCGGACCACGTAGTTCCTTAAACGTCCGGAACACAACGGGACCCAAAATCAGTTAGTAATAGCATACAAAATTGGCAGGAGTAGGCGAAAACTGCGAGTTTTGACGAGTTCCCGTAATCGGACCAAGGGGTTCGATCGCGAAACGTTCGGATCACAGCGGGACCCAAAATAAGTGACTAATAGCATACAAAACGGGCCGGATTAGGCAAAAACTAGGAGTTTTGACGAGTTCCCGTAACCGTTCCCCGGGGTTCCGAAAACGGTCGGATCACAGCGGGATCCAAAATCATTGAGCAATAGCATACAGAACGAGCCAGAATAGGCCGAAACTGCTAGTTTTGATGAGTTCCCCGTAACCGGACCCCGAGGTTCCGGAAACATTCGGATCACAGCGGGACCCAAAATCAGTGACTAATAGCATACAAAACTGGCTGGACTAGGCCAAAACTGCGAGTTTTGATGAGTTCCCCTAACCGGACCCAGGGGTTCCCAAAACGTTCGGTTCGCAGCGGGATCCAAAATCAGTGAGCAATAGCATGCAGAACTAGCCAGAATAGGCCAAAACTGCGAGTTTTGACGAGTTCGCTGTAACCGGACCCCGATGATTTCGGAAACATCCGGATCACAGCGGGACCCAAAATCAGTGACTAAGTGCATAGAAAACATGCCGAAATAAGCCAAAACTGTGAGTTTTGACGAGTTCTGCGTAACTGGACCCCGGGGTTCCCAAAATGTTTGGATTGCAGGAGGACCCAAAATAAGTGACTAATAGCATACAAACGTGTCCAAAACAGGCCAAAACTGCGAGTTTTGACCAGTTCCCCGTAACTAGACCTCGGGGTTCCCGAAACGTTCGGATCGCAGCGGGATCCAAAATCAGTGAGGAATAGCATACAGAACTAGCCAAAATATGCCAAAACTGCGAGTTTTGACGAGTTCGCCATAACCGGACCTCGAGGGTCCGGAAACGTTTGGATCACAGCGGGACCCAAAATCAGTGAGTAATAGCATACAAAACTGGCTGGAATAGACCAAAACTACGAGTTTTTACGAGTTCCCCGTAACCAGACCCCGGGGTTCCCAAAACATTCGGATCGCAGCAGGACCCAAAATCAGTGACTAATAGCATACAAAACTGGCCAATATAGGCCAAAACTGCGAGTTTTGACAAATTCCCCGTAACCGGACCCAAGGGTTCTCGAAGCGTTCAGATCACAGCGGGAACCAAAATCAGTGACTAATAGCATACAAAACTAGCCGGAGTAGGCAAAAACTGGGAGTTTTGACGAGGTCCCGTAACCGGACCCCGGGGTTCCGAAAACGTTTGGATCACAGCGGGATCCAAAATCATTGAGCAATAGCATACAGAACGAGCCAGAATAGGCCTAAACTGCTAGTTTTGATGAGTTCCCCGTAACCGGACCCCGAGGTTCCGGAAACATTCGGATCAGAGCGGGACCCAAAATCAGTGACTAATAGCATACAAAACTGGCCGAAATAGGCCAAAACTGCGAGTTTTGACAAGTTCCCCATAACCGGACCCTGAGGTTCCCAAAACGTTCGGATCGCAGCAGGACCCAAAATCCGTGACGAATAGCATACAAAACTGGCGTGAATAGGTGAAAACTGCGAGTTTTGACGAGTTCCCCGTAACCGGACCCTAGGGTTCCCGAAGCGTTCAAATCACAACGGGACCCAAAATCAGTGACTAATAGCATACAAAACTGGTCGGAATAGGCCAAAACTGCGAGTTTTCGCGAGTTCCCCGTAACCGGACCACGTAGTTCCTTAAACGTCCGGAACACAACGGGACCCAAAATCAGTTAGTAATAGCATACAAAATTGGCAGGAGTAGGCGAAAACTGCGAGTTTTGACGAGTTCCCGTAATCGGACCAAGGGGTTCGATCCCGAAACGTTCGGATCACAGCGGGACCCAAAATAAGTGACTAATAGCATACAAAACGGGCCGGAGTAGGCAAAAACTAGGAGTTTTGACGAGTTCCCGTAACCGTTCCCCGGGGTTCTGAAAACGGTCGGATCACAGCGGGATCCAAAATCATTGAGCAATAGCATACAGAACGAGCCAGAATAGGCCGAAACTGCTAGTTTTGATGAGTTCCCCGTAACCGGACCCCGAGGTTCCGGAAACATTCGGATCACAGCGGGACCCAAAATCAGTGACTAATAGCATACAAAACTGGCTGGACTAGGCCAAAACTGCGAGTTTTGATGAGTTCCCCTAACCGGACCCAGGGGTTCCCAAAACGTTCGGATCGCAGCGGGATCCAAAATCAGTGAGCAATAGCATGCAGAACTAGCCAGAATAGGCCAAAACTGCGAGTTTTGACGAGTTCGCTGTAACCGGACCCCAATGATTTCGGAAACATCCGGATCACAGCGGGACCCAAAATCAGTGACAAAGTGCATAGAAAACATGCCGAAATAAGCCAAAATTGTGAGTTTTGACGAGTTCTGCGTAACTGGACCCCGGGGTTCCCAAAATGTTTGGATTGCAGGAGGACCCAAAATAAGTGACTAATAGCATACAAACGTGTCCAAAACAGGCCAAAACTGCGAGTTTTGACCAGTTCCCCGTAACTAGACCTCGGGGTTGCCGAAACGTTCGGATCGCAGCGGGATCCAAAATCAGTGAGGAATAGCATACAGAACTAGCCAAAATATGCCAAAACTGCGAGTTTTGACGAGTTCCCCATAACCGGACCTCGAGGGTCCGGAAACGTTTGGATCACAGCGGGACCCAAAATCAGTGAGTAATAGCATACAAAACTGGCTGGAATAGACCAAAACTACGAGTTTTTACGAGTTCCCCGTAACCAGACCCCGGGGTTCCCAAAACGTTCGGATCGCAGCAGGACCCAAAATCAGTGACTAATAGCATACAAAACTGGCCAATATAGGCCAAAACTGCGAGTTTTGACAAATTCCCCGTAACCGGACCCAAGGGTTCTCGAAGCGTTCAGATCACAGCGGGAACCAAAATCAGTGACTAATAGCATACAAAACTAGCCGGAGTAGGCAAAAACTGGGAGTTTTGACGAGGTCCCGTAACCGGACCCCGGGGTTCCGAAAACGTTTGGATCACAGCGGGATCCAAAATCATTGAGCAATAGCATACAGAACGAGCCAGAATAGGCCTAAACTGCTAGTTTTGATGAGTTCCCCGTAACCGGACCCCGTGGTTCCGGAAACATTCGGATCACAGCGGGACCCAAAATCAGTGACTAATAGCATACAAAACTGGCCGAAATAGGCCAAAACTGCGAGTTTTGACAAGTTCCCCATAACCGGACCCTGAGGTTCCCAAAACGTTCGGATCGCAGCAGGACCCAAAATCCGTGACGAATAGCATACAAAACTGGCGTGAATAGGTGAAAACTGCGAGTTTTGACGAGTTCCCCGTAACCGGACCCTAGGGTTCCCGAAGCGTTCAAATCACAACGGGACCCAAAATCAGTGACTAATAGCATACATAACTGGTCGGAATAGGCCAAAACTGCGAGTTTTCGCGAGTTCCCCGTAACCGGACCACGTAGTTCCTTAAACGTCCGGAACACAACGGGACCCAAAATCAGTTAGTAATAGCATACAAAATTGGCAGGAGTAGGCGAAAACTGCGAGTTTTGACGAGTTCCCGTAATCGGACCAAGGGGTTCGATCCCGAAACGTTCGGATCACAGCGGGACCCAAAATAAGTGACTAATAGCATACAAAACGGGCCGGAGTAGGCAAAAACTAGGAGTTTTGACGAGTTCCCGTAACCGTTCCCCGGGGTTCCGAAAACGGTCGGATCACAGCGGGATCCAAAATCATTGAGCAATAGCATACAGAACGAGCCAGAATAGGCCGAAACTGCTAGTTTTGATGAGTTCCCCGTAACCGGACACCGAGGTTCCGGAAACATTCGGATCACAGCGGGACCCAAAATCAGTGACTAATAGCATACAAAACTGGCTGGACTAGGCCAAAACTGCGAGTTTTGTTGAGTTCCCCTAACCGGACCCAGGGGTTCCCAAAACGTTCGGATCGCAGCGGGATCCAAAATCAGTGAGCAATAGCATGCAGAACTAGCCAGAATAGGCCAAAACTGCGAGTTTTGACGAGTTCGCTGTAACCGGACCCCAATGATTTCGGAAACATCCGGATCACAGCGGGACCCAAAATCAGTGACAAAGTGCATAGAAAACATGCCGAAATAAGCCAAAACTGTGAGTTTTGACGAGTTCTGCGTAACTGGACCCCAGGGTTCCCAAAATGTTTGGATTGCAGGAGGACCCAAAATAAGTGACTAATAGCATACAAACGTGTCCAAAACAGGCCAAAACTGCGAGTTTTGACCAGTTCCCCGTAACTAGACCTCGGGGTTCCCGAAACGTTCGGATCGCAGCGGGATCCAAAATCAGTGAGGAATAGCATACAGAACTAGCCAAAATATGCCAAAACTGCGAGTTTTGACGAGTTCCCCATAACCGGACCTCGAGGGTCCGGAAACGTTTGGATCACAGCGGGACCCAAAATCAGTGAGTAATAGCATACAAAACTGGCTGGAATAGACCAAAACTACGAGTTTTTACGAGTTCCCCGTAACCAGACCCCGGGGTTCCCAAAACGTTCGGATCGCAGCAGGACCCAAAATCAGTGACTAATAGCATACAAAACTGGCCAATATAGGCCAAAACTGCGAGTTTTGACAAATTCCCCGTAACCGGACCCAAGGGTTCTCGAAGCGTTCAGATCACAGCGGGAACCAAAATCAGTGACTAATAGCATACAAAACTAGCCGGAGTAGGCAAAAACTGGGAGTTTTGACGAGGTCCCGTAACCGGACCCCGGGGTTCCGAAAACGTTTGGATCACAGCGGGATCCAAAATCATTGAGCAATAGCATACAGAACGAGCCAGAATAGGCCTAAACTGCTAGTTTTGATGAGTTCCCCGTAACCGGACCCCGAGGTTCCGGAAACATTCGGATCACAGCGGGACCCAAAATCAGTGACTAATAGCATACAAAACTGGCCGAAATAGGCCAAAACTGCGAGTTTTGACATGTTCCCCATAACCGGACCCTGAGGTTCCCAAAACGTTCGGATCGCAGCAGGACCCAAAATCCGTGACGAATAGCATACAAAACTGGCGTGAATAGGTGAAAACTGCGAGTTTTGACGAGTTCCCCGTAACCGGACCCTAGGGTTCCCGAAGCGTTCAAATCACAACGGGACCCAAAATCAGTGACTAATAGCATACAAAACTGGTCGGAATAGGCCAAAACTGCGAGTTTTCGCGAGTTCCCCGTAACCGGACCACGTAGTTCCTTAAACGTCCGGAACACAACGGGACCCAAAATCAGTTAGTAATCGCATACAAAATTGGCAGGAGTAGGCGAAAACTGCGAGTTTTGACGAGTTCCCGTAATCGGACCAAGGGGTTCGATCCCGAAACGTTCGGATCACAGCGGGACCCAAAATAAGTGACTAGTAGCATACAAAACGGGCCGGAGTAGGCAAAAACTGGGAGTTTTGACGAGTTCCCGTAACCGTTCCCCGGGGTTCCGAAAACGTTCGGATCACAGCGGGATCCAAAATCATTGAGCAATAGCATACAGAACGAGCCAGAATAGGCCGAAACTGCTAGTTTTGATGAGTTCCCCGTAACCGGACCCCGAGGTTCCGGAAACATTCGGATCACAGCGGGACCCAAAATCAGTGACTAATAGCATACAAAACTGGCTGGACTAGGCCAAAACTGCGAGTTTTGATGAGTTCCCCTAACCGGACCCAGGGGTTCCCAAAACGTTCGGATCGCAGCGGGATCCAAAATCAGTGAGCAATAGCATGCAGAACTAGCCAGAATAGGCCAAAACTGCGAGTTTTGACGAGTTCGCTGTAACCGGACCCCGATGATTTCGGAAACATCCGGATCACAGCGGGACCCAAAATCAGTGACAAAGTGCATAGAAAACATGCCGAAATAAGCCAAAACTGTGAGTTTTGACGAGTTCTGCGTAACTGGACCCCGGGGTTCCCAAAATGTTTGGATTGCAGGAGGACCCAAAATAAGTGACTAATAGCATACAAACGTGTCCAAAACAGGCCAAAACTGCGAGTTTTGACCAGTTCCCCGTAACTAGACCTCGGGGTTCCCGAAACGTTCGGATCGCAGCGGGATCCAAAATCAGTGAGGAATAGCATACAGAACTAGCCAAAATATGCCAAAACTGCGAGTTTTGACGAGTTCCCCATAACCGGACCTCGAGGGTCCGGAAACGTTTGGATCACAGCGGGACCCAAAATCAGTGAGTAATAGCATACAAAACTGGCTGGAATAGACCAAAACTACGAGTTTTTACGAGTTCCCCGTAACCAGACCCCGGGGTTCCCAAAACGTTCGGATCGCAGCAGGACCCAAAATCAGTGACTAATAGCATAGAAAACTGGCCAATATAGGCCAAAACTGCGAGTTTTGACCAATTCCCCGTAACCGGACCCAAGGGTTCTCGAAGCGTTCAGATCACAGCGGGAACCAAAATCAGTGACTAATAGCATACAAAACTAGCCGGAGTAGGCAAAAACTGGGAGTTTTGACGAGGTCCCGTAACCGGACCCCGGGGTTCCGAAAACGTTTGGATCACAGCGGGATCCAAAATCATTGAGCAATAGCATACAGAACGAGCCAGAATAGGCCTAAACTGCTAGTTTTGATGAGTTCCCCGTAACCGGACCCCGAGGTTCCGGAAACATTCGGATCACAGCGGGACCCAAAATCAGTGACTAATAGCATACAAAACTGGCCGAAATAGGCCAAAACTGCGAGTTTTGACATGTTCCCCATAACCGGACCCTGAGGTTCCCAAAACGTTCGGATCGCAGCAGGCCCCAAAATCCGTGACGAATAGCATACAAAACTGGCGTGAATAGGTGAAAACTGCGAGTTTTGACGAGTTCCCCGTAACCGGACCCTAGGGTTCCCGAAGCGTTCAAATCACAACGGGACCCAAAATCAGTGACTAATAGCATACAAAACTGGTCGGAATAGGCCAAAACTGCGAGTTTTCGCGAGTTCCCCGTAACCGGACCACGTAGTTCCTTAAACGTCCGGAACACAACGGGACCCAAAATCAGTTAGTAATCGCATACAAAATTGGCAGGAGTAGGCGAAAACTGCGAGTTTTGACGAGTTCCCGTAATCGGACCAAGGGGTTCGATCCCGAAACGTTCGGATCACAGCGGGACCCAAAATAAGTGACTAATAGCATACAAAACGGGCCGGAGTAGGCAAAAACTGGGAGTTTTGACGAGTTCCCGTAACCGTTCCCCGGGGTTCCGAAAACGTTCGGATCACAGCGGGATCCAAAATCATTGAGCAATAGCATACAGAACGAGCCAGAATAGGCCGAAACTGCTAGTTTTGATGAGTTCCCCGTAACCGGACCCCGAGGTTCCGGAAACATTCGGATCACAGCGGGACCCAAAATCAGTGACTAATAGCATACAAAACTGGCTGGACTAGGCCAAAACTGCGAGTTTTGATGAGTTCCCCTAACCGGACCCAGGGGTTCCCAAAACGTTCGGATCGCAGCGGGATCCAAAATCAGTGAGCAATAGCATGCAGAACTAGCCAGAATAGGCCAAAACTGCGAGTTTTGACGAGTTCGCTGTAACCGGACCCCGATGATTTCGGAAACATCCGGATCACAGCGGGACCCAAAATCAGTGACTAAGTGCATAGAAAACATGCCGAAATAAGCCAAAACTGTGAGTTTTGACGAGTTCTGCGTAACTGGACCCCGGGGTTCCCAAAATGTTTGGATTGCAGGAGGACCCAAAATAAGTGACTAATAGCATACAAACGTGTCCAAAACAGGCCAAAACTGCGAGTTTTGACCAGTTCCCCGTAACTAGACCTCGGGGTTCCCGAAACGTTCGGATCGCAGCGGGATCCAAAATCAGTGAGGAATAGCATACAGAACTAGCCAAAATATGCCAAAACTGCGAGTTTTGACGAGTTCCCCATAACCGGACCTCGAGGGTCCGGAAACGTTTGGATCACAGCGGGACCCAAAATCAGTGAGTAATAGCATACAAAACTGGCTGGAATAGACCAAAACTACGAGTTTTTACGAGTTCCCCGTAACCAGACCCCGGGGTTCCCAAAACGTTCGGATCGCAGCAGGACCCAAAATCAGTGACTAATAGCATAGAAAACTGGCCAATATAGGCCAAAACTGCGAGTTTTGACCAATTCCCCGTAACCGGACCCAAGGGTTCTCGAAGCGTTCAGATCACAGCGGGAACCAAAATCAGTGACTAATAGCATACAAAACTAGCCGGAGTAGGCAAAAACTGGGAGTTTTGACGAGGTCCCGTAACCGGACCCCGGGGTTCCGAAAACGTTTGGATCACAGCGGGATCCAAAATCATTGAGCAATAGCATACAGAACGAGCCAGAATAGGCCTAAACTGCTAGTTTTGATGAGTTCCCCGTAACCGGACCCCGAGGTTCCGGAAACATTCGGATCACAGTGGGACCCAAAATCAGTGACTAATAGCATACAAAACTGGCCGAAATAGGCCAAAACTGCGAGTTTTGACATGTTCCCCATAACCGGACCCTGAGGTTCCCAAAACGTTCGGATCGCAGCAGGACCCAAAATCCGTGACGAATAGCATACAAAACTGGCGTGAATAGGTGAAAACTGCGAGTTTTGACGAGTTCCCCGTAACCGGACCCTAGGGTTCCCGAAGCGTTCAAATCACAACGGGACCCAAAATCAGTGACTAATAGCATACAAAACTGGTCGGAATAGGCCAAAACTGCGAGTTTTCGCGAGTTCCCCGTAACCGGACCACGTAGTTCCTTAAACGTCCGGAACACAACGGGACCCAAAATCAGTTAGTAATCGCATACAAAATTGGCAGAAGTAGGCGAAAACTGCGAGTTTTGACGAGTTCCCGTAATCGAACCAAGGGGTTCGATCCCGAAACGTTCGGATCACAGCGGGACCCAAAATAAGTGACTAATAGCATACAAAACGGGCCGGAGTAGGCAAAAACTAGGAGTTTTGACGAGTTCCCGTAACCGTTCCCCGGGGTTCCGAAAACGTTCGGATCACCGCGGGATCCAAAATCATTGAGCAATAGCATACAGAACGAGCCAGAATAGGCCGAAACTGCTAGTTTTGACGAGTTCCCCGTAACCGGACCCCGAGGTTCCGGAAACATTCGGATCACAGCGGGATCCAAAATCAGTGACTAATAGCATACAAAACTGGCTGGACTAGGCCAAAACTGCGAGTTTTGATGAGTTCCCCTAACCGGACCCAGGGGTTCCCAAAACGTTCGGATCGCGGCGGGATCCAAAATCAGTGAGCAATAGCATGCAGAACTAGCCAGAATAGGCCAAAACTGCGAGTTTTGACGAGTTCACTATAACCGGACCCCGATGATTTCGGAAACATCCGGATCACAGCGGGACCCAAAATCAGTGACTAAGTACATAGAAAACATGCCGAAATAAGCCAAAACTGTGAGTTTTGACGAGTTCTGCGTAACTGGACCCCGGGGTTCCCAAAATGTTTGGATTGCAGGAGGACCCAAAATAAGTGACTAATAGCATACAAACGTGTCAAAAACAGGCCAAAACTGCGAGTTTTGACCAGTTCCCCGTAACTAGACCTCGGGGTTCCCGAAACGTTCGGATCGCAGCGGGATCCAAAATCAGTGAGGAATAGCATACAGAACTAGCCAAAATATGCCAAAACTGCGAGTTTTGACGAGTTCCCCATAACCGGACCTCGAGGGTCCCGAAACGTTTGGATCACAGCGGGACCCAAAATCAGTGAGTAATAGCATACAAAACTGGCTGGAATAGACCAAAACTACGAGTTTTTACGAGTTCCCCGTAACCAGACCCCGGGGTTCCCAAAACGTTCGGATCGCAGCAGGACCCAAAATCAGTGACTAATAGCATACAAAACTGGCCAATATAGGCCAAAACTGCGAGTTTTGACAAATTCCCCGTAACCGGACCCAAGGGTTCTCGAAGCGTTCAGATCACAGCGGGAACCAAAATCAGTGACTAATAGCATACAAAACTAGCCGGAGTAGGCAAAAACTGGGAGTTTTGACGAGGTCCCGTAACCGGACCCCGGGGTTCCGAAAACGTTTGGATCACAGCGGGATCCAAAATCATTGAGCAATAGCATACAGAACGAGCCAGAATAGGCCTAAACTGCTAGTTTTGATGAGTTCCCCGTAACCGGACCCCGAGGTTCCGGAAACATTCGGATCACAGCGGGACCCAAAATCAGTGACTAATAGCATACAAAACTGGCCGAAATAGGCCAAAACTGCGAGTTTTGACATGTTCCCCATAACCGGACCCTGAGGTTCCCAAAACGTTCGGATCGCAGCAGGACCCAAAATCCGTGACAAATAGCATACAAAACTGGCGTGAATAGGTGAAAACTGCGAGTTTTGACGAGTTCCCCGTAACCGGACCCTAGGGTTCCCGAAGCGTTCAAATCACAACGGGACCCAAAATCAGTGACTAATAGCATACAAAACTGGTCGGAATAGGCCAAAACTGCGAGTTTTCGCGAGTTCCCCGTAACCGGACCACGTAGTTCCTTAAACGTCCGGAACACAACGGGACCCAAAATCAGTTAGTAATCGCATACAAAATTGGCAGGAGTAGGCGAAAACTGCGAGTTTTGACGAGTTCCCGTAATCGGACCAAGGGGTTCGATCCCGAAACGTTCGGATCACAGCGGGACCCAAAATAAGTGACTAATAGCATACAAAACGGGCCGGAGTAGGCAAAAACTGGGAGTTTTGACGAGTTCCCGTAACCGTTCCCCGGGGTTCCGAAAACGTTCGGATCACAGCGGGATCCAAAATCATTGAGCAATAGCATACAGAACGAGCCAGAATAGGCCGAAACTGCTAGTTTTGCTGAGTTCCCCGTAACCGGACCCCGAGGTTCCGGAAACATTCGGATCACAGCGGGACCCAAAATCAGTGACTAATAGCATACAAAACTGGCTGGACTAGGCCAAAACTGCGAGTTTTCATGAGTTCCCCTAACCGGACCCAGGGGTTCCCAAAACGTTCGGATCGCAGCGGGATCCAAAATCAGTGAGCAATAGCATGCAGAACTAGCCAGAATAGGCCAAAACTGCGAGTTTTGACGAGTTCGCTGTAACCGGACCCCGATGATTTCGGAAACATCCGGATCACAGCGGGACCCAAAATCAGTGACTAAGTGCATAGAAAACATGCCGAAATAAGCCAAAACTGTGAGTTTTGACGAGTTCTGCGTAACTGGACCCCGGGGTTCCCAAAATGTTTGGATTGCAGGAGGACCCAAAATAAGTGACTAATAGCATACAAACGTGTCCAAAACAGGCCAAAACTGCGAGTTTTGACCAGTTCCCCGTAACTAGACCTCGGGGTTCCCGAAACGTTCGGATCGCAGCGGGATCCAAAATCAGTGAGGAATAGCATACAGAACTAGCCAAAATATGCCAAAACTGCGAGTTTTGACGAGTTCCCCATAACCGGACCTCAAGGTCCGGAAACGTTTGGATCACAGCGGGACCCAAAATCAGTGAGTAATAGCATACAAAACTGGCTGGAATAGACCAAAACTACGAGTTTTTACGAGTTCCCCGTAACCAGACCCCGGGGTTCCCAAAACGTTCGGATCGCAGCAGGACCCAAAATCAGTGACTAATAGCATAGAAAACTGGCCAATATAGGCCAAAACTGCGAGTTTTGACCAATTCCCCGTAACCGGACCCAAGGGTTCTCGAAGCGTTCAGATCACAGCGGGAACCAAAATCAGTGACTAATAGCATACAAAACTAGCCGGAGTAGGCAAAAACTGGGAGTTTTGACGAGGTCCCGTAACCGGACCCCGGGGTTCCGAAAACGTTTGGATCACAGCGGGATCCAAAATCATTGAGCAATAGCATACAGAACGAGCCAGAATAGGCCTAAACTGCTAGTTTTGATGAGTTCCCCGTAACCGGACCCCGAGGTTCCGGAAACATTCGGATCACAGCGGGACCCAAAATCAGTGACTAATAGCATACAAAACTGGCCGAAATAGGCCAAAACTGCGAGTTTTGACATGTTCCCCATAACCGGACCCTGAGGTTCCCAAAACGTTCGGATCGCAGCAGGACCCAAAATCCGTGACGAATAGCATACAAAACTGGCGTGAATAGGTGAAAACTGCGAGTTTTGACGAGTTCCCCGTAACCGGACCCTAGGGTTCCCGAAGCGTTCAAATCACAACGGGACCCAAAATCAGTGACTAATAGCATACAAAACTGGTCGGAATAGGCCAAAACTGCGAGTTTTCGCGAGTTCCCCGTAACCGGACCACGTAGTTCCTTAAACGTCCGGAACACAACGGGACCCAAAATCAGTTAGTAATCGCATACAAAATTGGCAGGAGTAGGCGAAAACTGCGAGTTTTGACGAGTTCCCGTAATCGGACCAAGGGGTTCGATCCCGAAACGTTCGGATCACAGCGGGACCCAAAATAAGTGACTAATAGCATACAAAACGGGCCGGAGTAGGCAAAAACTAGGAGTTTTGACGAGTTCCCGTAACCGTTCCCCGGGGTTCCGAAAACGTTCGGATCACCGCGGGATCCAAAATCATTGAGCAATAGCATACAGAACGAGCCAGAATAGGCCGAAACTGCTAGTTTTGACGAGTTCCCCGTAACCGGACCCCGAGGTTCCGGAAACATTCGGATCACAGCGGGATCCAAAATCAGTGACTAACAGCATACAAAACTGGCTGGACTAGGCCAAAACTGCGAGTTTTGATGAGTTCCCCTAACCGGACCCAGGGGTTCCCAAAACGTTCGGATCGCGGCGGGATCCAAAATCAGTGAGCAATAGCATGCAGAACTAGCCAGAATAGGCCAAAACTGCGAGTTTTGACGAGTTCACTATAACCGGACCCCGATGATTTCGGAAACATCCGGATCACAGCGGGACCCAAAATCAGTGACTAAGTACATAGAAAACATGCCGAAATAAGCCAAAACTGTGAGTTTTCACGAGTTCTGCGTAACTGGACCCCGGGGTTCCCAAAATGTTTGGATTGCAGGAGGACCCAAAATAAGTGACTAATAGCATACAAACGTGTCAAAAACAGGCCAAAACTGCGAGTTTTGACCAGTTCCCCGTAACTAGACCTCGGGGTTCCCGAAACGTTCGGATCGCAGCGGGATCCAAAATCAGTGAGGAATAGCATACAGAACTAGCCAAAATATGCCAAAACTACGAGTTTTGACGAGTTCCCCATAACCGGACCTCGAGGGTCCCGAAACGTTTGGATCACAGCGGGACCCAAAATCAGTGAGTAATAGCATACAAAACTGGCTGGAATAGGCCAAAACTGCGAGTTTTTACGAGTTCCCCGTAACCAGACCCCGGGGTTCCCAAAACGTCCGGATCGCAGCAGGACCCAAAATCAGTGACTAATAGCATAGAAAACTGGCCAGTATAGGCCAAAACTGCGAGTTTTGACAAATTCCCCGTAACCGGACCCAAGGGTTCTCGAAGCGTTCAGATCAAAGAGGGACCCAAAATCAGTGACTAATAGCATACAAAACTGGCCGGAGTAGGCAAAAATTCAGAGTTTTGACGAGCTCCCGTAACCGGACCCCGGGGTTCCGAAAACGTTCGGATCACAGCGGGATCCAAAATCATTGAGCAATAGCATACAGAACGAGCCAGAATAGGCCTAAACTACTAGTTTTGATGAGTTCCTCGTAACCGGACCCCGAGGTTCCGGAAACATTCGGATCACAGCGGGACCCAAAATCAGTGAATAATAGCATACAAAACTGGTCGAAATAGGCCAAAACTGCGAGTTTTGACAAGTTCCCCATAACCGGACCACGAGGTTCCCAAAACGTTCGGATCGCAGCAGGACCCAAAATCCGTGACGAATAGCATACAAAACTGGCGTGAATAGGTGAAAACTGCGAGTTTTGACGAGTTCCCCGTAACCGGACCCTAGGGTTCCCGAAGCGTTCAAATCACAACGGGACTCAAAATCAGTGACTAATAGCATACAAAACTGGTCGGAATAGGCCAAAACTGCGAGTTTTCGCGAGTTCCCCGTAACCGGACCACGTAGTTCCTTAAACGTCCGGAACACAACGGGACCCAAAATCAGTTAGTAATCGCATACAAAATTGGCAGGAGTAGGCGAAAACTGCGAGTTTTGACGAGTTCCCGTAATCGGACCAACGGGTTCGATCCCGAAACGTTCGGATCACAGCGGGACCCAAAATAAGTGACTAATAGCATACAAAACGGGCCGGAGTAGGCAAAAACTAGGAGTTTTGACGAGTTCCCGTAACCGTTCCCCGGGGTTCCGAAAACGTTCGGATCACCGCGGGATCCAAAATCATTGAGCAATAGCATACAGAACGAGCCAGAATAGGCCGAAACTGCTAGTTTTGACGAGTTCCCCGTAACCGGACCCCGAGGTTCCGGAAACATTCGGATCACAGCGGGATCCAAAATCAGTGACTAACAGCATACAAAACTGGCTGGACTAGGCCAAAACTGCGAGTTTTGATGAGTTCCCCTAACCGGACCCAGGGGTTCCCAAAACGTTCGGATCGCGGCGGGATCCAAAATCAGTGAGCAATAGCATGCAGAACTAGCCAGAATAGGCCAAAACTGCGAGTTTTGACGAGTTCACTATAACCGGACCCCGATGATTTCGGAAACATCCGGATCACAGCGGGACCCAAAATCAGTGACTAAGTACATAGAAAACATGCCGAAATAAGCCAAAACTGTGAGTTTTGACGAGTTCTGCGTAACTGGACCCCGGGGTTCCCAAAATGTTTGGATTGCAGGAGGACCCAAAATAAGTGACTAATAGCATACAAACGTGTCAAAAACAGGCCAAAACTGCGAGTTTTGACCAGTTCCCCGTAACTAGACCTCGGGGTTCCCGAAACGTTCGGATCGCAGCGGGATCCAAAATCAGTGAGGAATAGCATACAGAACTAGCCAAAATATGCCAAAACTACGAGTTTTGACGAGTTCCCCATAACCGGACCTCGAGGGTCCCGAAACGTTTGGATCACAGCGGGACCCAAAATCAGTGAGTAATAGCATACAAAACTGGCTGGAATAGGCCAAAACTGCGAGTTTTTACGAGTTCCCCGTAACCAGACCCCGGGGTTCCCAAAACGTCCGGATCGCAGCAGGACCCAAAATCAGTGACTAATAGCATACAAAACTGGCCAGTATAGGCCAAAACTGCGAGTTTTGACAAATTCCCCGTAACCGGACCCAAGGGTTCTCGAAGCGTTCAGATCAAAGAGGGACCCAAAATCAGTGACTAATAGCATACAAAACTGGCCGGAGTAGGCAAAAACTCAGAGTTTTGACGAGCTCCCGTAACCGGACCCCGGGGTTCCGAAAACGTTCGGATCACAGCGGGATCCAAAATCATTGAGCAATAGCATACAGAACGAGCCAGAATAGGCCTAAACTACTAGTTTTGATGAGTTCCTCGTAACCGGACCCCGAGGTTCCGGAAACATTCGGATCACAGCGGGACCCAAAATCAGTGAATAATAGCATACAAAACTGGTCGAAATAGGCCAAAACTGCGAGTTTTGACAAGTTCCCCATAACCGGACCACGAGGTTCCCAAAACGTTCGGATCGCAGCAGGACCCAAAATCCGTGACGAATAGCATACAAAACTGGCGTGTATAGGTGAAAACTGCGAGTTTTGACGAGTTCCCCGTAACCGGACCCTAGGGTTCCCGAAGCGTTCAAATCACAACGGGACTCAAAATCAGTGACTAATAGCATACAAAACTGGTCGGAATAGGCCAAAACTGCGAGTTTTTGCGAGTTCCCCGTAACCGGACCACGTAGTTCCTTAAACGTCCGGAACACAACGGGACCTAAAATCAGTTAGTAATAGCATACAAAATTGGCCGGAGTAGGCGAAAACTGCGAGTTTTGACGAGTTCCCGTAATCGGACCAACGGGTTCGATCCCGAAACGTTCGGATCACAGCGGGACCCAAAACAAGTGACTAATAGCATACAAAACGGGCCGGAGTAGGCAAAAACTGGGAGTTTTGACGAGTTCCCGTAACCGTTCCCCGGGGTTCCGAAAATGTTCGGATCACAGCGGGATCCAAAATCATTGAGCAATAGCATACAGAACGAGCCAGAATAGGCCGAAACTGCTAGTTTTGACGAGTTCCCCGTAACCGGACCCCGAGGTTCCGGAAACATTCGGATCACAGCGGGACCCAAAATCAGTGACTAATAGCATACAAAACTGGCTAGACTAGGCCAAAACTGCGAGTTTTGATGAGTTCCCCTAACCGGACCCAGGGGTTCCCAAAACGTTCGGATCGCGGCGGGATCCAAAATCAGTGAGCAATAGCATGCAGAACTAGCCAGAATAGGCCAAAACTGCGAGTTTTGACGAGTTCACTATAACCGGACCCCGATGATTTCGGAAACATCCGGATCACAGCGGGACCCAAAATCAGTGACTAAGTACATAGAAAACATGCCGAAATAAGCCAAAACTGTGAGTTTTGACGAGTTCTGCGTAACTAGACCCCGGGGTTCCCAAAATGTTTGGATTGCAGGAGGACCCAAAATAAGTGACTAATAGCATACAAACGTGTCAAAAACAGGCCAAAACTGCGAGTTTTGACCAGTTCCCCGTAACTAGACCTCGGGGTTCCCGAAACGTTCGGATCGCAGCGGGATCCAAAATCAGTGAGGAATAGCATACAGAACTAGCCAAAATATGCCAAAACTGCGAGTTTTGACGAGTTCCCCATAACCGGACCTCGAGGGTCCCGAAACGTTTGGATCACAGCGGGACCCAAAATCAGTGAGTAATAGCATACAAAACTGGCTGGAATAGGCCAAAACTGCGAGTTTTTACGAGTTCCCCGTAACCAGACCCCGGGGTTCCCAAAACGTCCGGATCGCAGCAGGACCCAAAATCAGTGACTAATAGCATACAAAACTGGCCAGTATAGGCCAAAACTGCGAGTTTTGACAAATTCCCCGTAACCGGACCCAAGGGTTCTCGAAGCGTTCAGATCAAAGAGGGACCCAAAATCAGTGACTAATAGCATACAAAACTGGCCGGAGTAGGCAAAAACTCAGAGTTTTGACGAGCTCCCGTAACTGGACCCCGGGGTTCCGAAAACGTTCGGATCACAGCGGGATCCAAAATCATTGAGCAATAGCATACAGAACGAGCCAGAATAGGCCTAAACTACTAGTTTTGATGAGTTCCTCGTAACCGGACCCCGAGGTTCCGGAAACATTCGGATCACAGCGGGACCCAAAATCAGTGAATAATAGCATACAAAACTGGTCGAAATAGGCCAAAACTGCGAGTTTTGACAAGTTCCCCATAACCGGACCACGAGGTTCCCAAAACGTTCGGATCGCAGCAGGACCCAAAATCCGTGACGAATAGCATACAAAACTGGCGTGTATAGGTGAAAACTGCGAGTTTTGACGAGTTCCCCGTAACCGGACCCTAGGGTTCCCGAAGCGTTCAAATCACAACGGGACTCAAAATCAGTGACTAATAGCATACAAAACTGGTCGGAATAGGCCAAAACTGCGAGTTTTTGCGAGTTCCCCGTAACCGGACCACGTAGTTCCTTAAACGTCCGGAACACAACGGGACCTAAAATCAGTTAGTAATAGCATACAAAATTGGCCGGAGTAGGCGAAAACTGCGAGTTTTGACGAGTTCCCGTAATCGGACCAACGGGTTCGATCCCGAAACGTTCGGATCACAGCGGGACCCAAAACAAGTGACTAATAGCATACAAAACGGGCCGGAGTAGGCAAAAACTGGGAGTTTTGACGAGTTCCCGTAACCGTTCCCCGGGGTTCCGAAAATGTTCGGATCACAGCGGGATCCAAAATCATTGAGCAATAGCATACAGAACGAGCCAGAATAGGCCGAAACTGCTAGTTTTGACGAGTTCCCCGTAACCGGACCCCGAGGTTCCGGAAACATTCGGATCACAGCGGGACCCAAAATCAGTGACTAATAGCATACAAAACTGGCTAGACTAGGCCAAAACTGCGAGTTTTGATGAGTTCCCCTAACCGGACCCAGGGGTTCCCAAAACGTTCGGATCGCGGCGGGATCCAAAATCAGTGAGCAATAGCATGCAGAACTAGCCAGAATAGGCCGAAACTGCGAGTTTTGACGAGTTCGCTATAACCGGACCCCGATGATTTCGGAAACATCCGGATCACAGCGGGACCCAAAATCAGTGACTAAGTACATAGAAAACATGCCGAAATAAGCCAAAACTGTGAGTTTTGACGAGTTCTGCGTAACTGGACCCCGGGGTTCCCAAAATGTTTGGATTGCAGGAGGACCCAAAATAAGTGACTAATAGCATACAAACGTGTCAAAAACAGGCCAAAACTGCGAGTTTTGACCAGTTCCCCGTAACTAGACCTCGGGGTTCCCGAAACGTTCGGATCGCAGCGGGATCCAAAATCAGTGAGGAACAGCATACAGAACTAGCCAAAATATGCCAAAACTGCGAGTTTTGACGAGTTCCCCATAACCGGACCTCGAGGGTCCCGAAACGTTTGGATCACAGCGGGACCCAAAATCAGTGAGTAATAGCATACAAAACTGGCTGGAATAGGCCAAAACTGCGAGTTTTTACGAGTTCCCCGTAACCAGACCCCGGGGTTCCCAAAACGTTCGGATCGCAGCAGGACCCAAAATCAGTGACTAATAGCATACAAAACTGGCCAGTATAGGCCAAAACTGCGAGTTTTGACAAATTCCCCGTAACCGGACCCAAGGGTTCTCGAAGCGTTCAGATCACAGCGGGAACCAAAATCAGTGACTAATAGCATACAAAACTAGCCGGAGTAGGCAAAAACTGGGAGTTTTGACGAGGTCCCGTAACCGGACCCCGGGGTTCCGAAAACGTTTGGATCACAGCGGGATCCAAAATCATTGAGCAATAGCATACAGAACGAGCCAGAATAGGCCTAAACTGCTAGTTTTGATGAGTTCCCCGTAACCGGACCCCGAGGTTCCGGAAACATTCGGATCACAGCGGGACCCAAAATCAGTGACTAATAGCATACAAAACTGGACGAAATAGGCCAAAACTGTGAGTTTTGACATGTTCCCCATAACCGGACCCTGAGGTTCCCAAAACGTTCGGATCGCAGCAGGACCCAAAATCCGTGACGAATAGCATACAAAACTGGCGTGAATAGGTGAAAACTGCGAGTTTTGACGAGTTCCCCGTAACCGGACCCTAGGGTTCCCGAAGCGTTCAAATCACAACGGGACCCAAAATCAGTGACTAATAGCATACAAAACTGGTCGGAATAGGCCAAAACTGCGAGTTTTCGCGAGTTCCCCGTAACCGGACCACGTAGTTCCTTAAACGTCCGGAACACAACGGGACCCAAAATCAGTTAGTAATCGCATACAAAATTGGCAGGAGTAGGCGAAAACTGCGAGTTTTGACGAGTTCTCGTAATCGGACCAAGGGGTTCGATCCCGGAACGTTCGGATCACAGCGGGACCCAAAATAAGTGACTAATAGCATACAAAACGGGCCGGAGTAGGCAAAAACTGGGAGTTTTGACGAGTTCCCGTAACCGTTCCCCGGGGTTCCGAAAACGTTCGGATCACAGCGGGATCCAAAATCATTGAGCAATAGCATACAGAACGAGCCAGAATAGGCCGAAACTGCTAGTTTTGACGAGTTCCCCGTAACCGGACCCCGAGGTTCCGGAAACATTCGGATCACAGCGGGACCCAAAATCAGTGACTAATAGCATGCAAAACTGGCTGGACTAGGCCAAAACTGCGAGTTTTGATGAGTTCCCCTAACCGGACCCAGGGCTTCCCAAAACGTTCGGATCGCAGCGGGATCCAAAATAAGTGAGCAATAGCATGCAGAACTAGCCAGAATAGGCCAAAACTGCGAGTTTTGACGAGTTCGCTGTAACCGGACCCCGATGATTTCGGAAACATCCGGATCACACCGGGACCCAAAATCAGTGACTAAGTGCATAGAAAACATGCCGAAATAAGCCAAAACTGTGAGTTTTGACGAGTTCTGCGTAACTGGACCCCGGGGTTCCCAAAATGTTTGGATTGCAGGAGGACCCAAACTAAGTGACTTATAGCATACAAACGTGTCCAAAACAGGCCAAAACTGCGAGTTTTGACCAGTTCCCCGTAACTAGACCTCGGGGTTCCCGAAACGTTCGGATCGCAGCGGGATCCAAAATCAGTGAGGAACAGCATACAGAACTAGCCAAAATATGCCAAAACTGCGAGTTTTGACGAGTTCCCCATAACCGGACCTCGAGGTCCGGAAACGTTTGGATCACAGCGGGACCCAAAATCAGTGAGTAATAGCATACAAAACTGGGTGGAATAGACCAAAACTACGAGTTTTTACGAGTTCCCCGTAACCAGACCCCGGGGTTCCCAAAACGTTCGGATCGCAGCAGGACCCAAAATCAGTGACTAATAGCATAGAAAACTGGCCAATATAGGCCAAAACTGCGAGTTTTTACAAATTCCCCGTAACCGGACCCAAGGGTTCTCGAAGCGTTCAGATCACAGCGGGAACCAAAATCAGTGACTAATAGCATACAAAACTAGCCGGAGTAGGCAAAAACTGGGAGTTTTGACGAGGTCCCGTAACCGGACCCCGGGGTTCCGAAAACGTTTGGATCACAGCGGGATCCAAAATCATTGAGCAATAGCATACAGAACGAGCCAGAATAGGCCTAAACTGCTAGTTTTGATGAGTTCCCCGTAACCGGACCCCGAGGTTCCGGAAACATTCGGATCACAGCGGGACCCAAAATCAGTGACTAATAGCATACAAAACTGGCCGAAATAGGCCAAAACTGCGAGTTTTGACATGTTCCCCATAACCGGACCCTGAGGTTCCCAAAACGTTCGGATCGCAGCAGGACCCAAAATCCGTGACGAATAGCATACAAAACTGGCGTGAATAGGTGAAAACTGCGAGTTTTGACGAGTTCCCCGTAACCGGACCCTAGGGTTCCCGAAGCGTTCAAATCACAACGGGACCCAAAATCAGTGACTAATAGCATACAAAACTAGTCGGAATAGGCCAAAACTGCGAGTTTTCGCGAGTTCCCCGTAACCGGACCACGTAGTTCCTTAAACGTCCGGAACACAACGGGACCCAAAATCAGTTAGTAATCGCATACAAAATTGGCAGGAGTAGGCGAAAACTGCGAGTTTTGACGAGTTCTCGTAATCGGACCAAGGGGTTCGATCCCGAAACGTTCGGATCACAGCGGGACCCAAAATAAGTGACTAATAGCATACAAAACGGGCCGGAGTAGGCAAAAACTGGGAGTTTTGACGAGTTCCCGTAACCGTTCCCCGGGGTTCCGAAAACGTTCGGATCACAGCGGGATCCAAAATCATTGAGCAATAGCATACAGAACGAGCCAGAATAGGCCGAAACTGCTAGTTTTGACGAGTTCCCCGTAACCGGACCCCGAGGTTCCGGAAACATTCGGATCACAGCGGGACCCAAAATCAATGACTAATAGCATGCAAAACTGGCTGGACTAGGCCAAAACTGCGAGTTTTGATGAGTTCCCCTAACCGGACCCAGGGCTTCCCAAAACGTTCGGATCGCAGCGGGATCCAAAATAAGTGAGCAATAGCATGCAGAACTAGCCAGAATAGGCCAAAACTGCGAGTTTTGACGAGTTCGCTGTAACCGGACCCCGATGATTTCGGAAACATCCGGATCACACCGGGACCCAAAATCAGTGACTAAGTGCATAGAAAACATGCCGAAATAAGCCAAAACTGTGAGTTTTGACGAGTTCTGCGTAACTGGACCCCGGGGTTCCCAAAATGTTTGGATTGCAGGAGGACCCAAACTAAGTGACTTATAGCATACAAACGTGTCCAAAACAGGCCAAAACTGCGAGTTTTGACCAGTTCCCCGTAACTAGACCTCGGGGTTCCCGAAACGTTCGGATCGCAGCGGGATCCAAAATCAGTGAGGAACAGCATACAGAACTAGCCAAAATATGCCAAAACTGCGAGTTTTGACGAGTTCCCCATAACCGGACCTCGAGGTCCGGAAACGTTTGGATCACAGCGGGACCCAAAATCAGTGAGTAATAGCATACAAAACTGGGTGGAATAGACCAAAACTACGAGTTTTTACGAGTTCCCCGTAACCAGACCCCGGGGTTCCCAAAACGTTCGGATCGCAGCAGGACCCAAAATCAGTGACTAATAGCATAGAAAACTGGCCAATATAGGCCAAAACTGCGAGTTTTTACAAATTCCCCGTAACCGGACCCAAGGGTTCTCGAAGCGTTCAGATCACAGCGGGAACCAAAATCAGTGACTAATAGCATACAAAACTAGCCGGAGTAGGCAAAAACTGGGAGTTTTGACGAGGTCCCGTAACCGGACCCCGGGGTTCCGAAAACGTTTGGATCACAGCGGGATCCAAAATCATTGAGCAATAGCATACAGAACGAGCCAGAATAGGCCTAAACTGCTAGTTTTGATGAGTTCCCCGTAACCGGACCCCGAGGTTCCGGAAACATTCGGATCACAGCGGGACCCAAAATCAGTGACTAATAGCATACAAAACTGGCCGAAATAGGCCAAAACTGCGAGTTTTGACATGTTCCCCATAACCGGACCCTGAGGTTCCCAAAACGTTCGGATCGCAGCAGGACCCAAAATCCGTGACGAATAGCATACAAAACTGGCGTGAATAGGTGAAAACTGCGAGTTTTGACGAGTTCCCCGTAACCGGACCCTAGGGTTCCCGAAGCGTTCAAATCACAACGGGACCCAAAATCAGTGACTAATAGCATACAAAACTGGTCGGAATAGGCCAAAACTGCGAGTTTTCGCGAGTTCCCCGTAACCGGACCACGTAGTTCCTTAAACGTCCGGAACACAACGGGACCCAAAATCAGTTAGTAATCGCATACAAAATTGGCAGGAGTAGGCGAAAACTGCGAGTTTTGACGAGTTCTCGTAATCGGACCAAGGGGTTCGATCCCGAAACGTTCGGATCACAGCGGGACCCAAAATAAGTGACTAATAGCATACAAAACGGGCCGGAGTAGGCAAAAACTGGGAGTTTTGACGAGTTCCCGTAACCGTTCCCCGGGGTTCCGAAAACGTTCGGATCACAGCGGGATCCAAAATCATTGAGCAATAGCATACAGAACGAGCCAGAATAGGCCGAAACTGCTAGTTTTGACGAGTTCCCCGTAACCGGACCCCGAGGTTCCGGAAACATTCGGATCACAGCGGGACCCAAAATCAGTGACTAATAGCATGCAAAACTGGCTGGACTAGGCCAAAACTGCGAGTTTTGATGAGTTCCCCTAACCGGACCCAGGGCTTCCCAAAACGTTCGGATCGCAGCGGGATCCAAAATAAGTGAGCAATAGCATGCAGAACTAGCCAGAATAGGCCAAAACTGCGAGTTTTGACGAGTTCGCTGTAACCGGACCCCGATGATTTCGGAAACATCCGGATCACACCGGGACCCAAAATCAGTGACTAAGTGCATAGAAAACATGCCGAAATAAGCCAAAACTGTGAGTTTTGACGAGTTCTGCGTAACTGGACCCCGGGGTTCCCAAAATGTTTGGATTGCAGGAGGACCCAAACTAAGTGACTTATAGCATACAAACGTGTCCAAAACAGGCCAAAACTGCGAGTTTTGACCAGTTCCCCGTAACTAGACCTCGGGGTTCCCGAAACGTTCGGATCGCAGCGGGATCCAAAATCAGTGAGGAACAGCATACAGAACTAGCCAAAATATGCCAAAACTGCGAGTTTTGACGAGTTCCCCATAACCGGACCTCGAGGTCCGGAAACGTTTGGATCACAGCGGGACCCAAAATCAGTGAGTAATAGCATACAAAACTGGGTGGAATAGACCAAAACTACGAGTTTTTACGAGTTCCCCGTAACCAGACCCCGGGGTTCCCAAAACGTTCGGATCGCAGCAGGACCCAAAATCAGTGACTAATAGCATAGAAAACTGGCCAATATAGGCCAAAACTGCGAGTTTTTACAAATTCCCCGTAACCGGACCCAAGGGTTCTCGAAGCGTTCAGATCACAGCGGGAACCAAAATCAGTGACTAATAGCATACAAAACTAGCCGGAGTAGGCAAAAACTGGGAGTTTTGACGAGGTCCCGTAACCGGACCCCGGGGTTCCGAAAACGTTTGGATCACAGGGGGATCCAAAATCATTGAGCAATAGCATACAGAACGAGCCAGAATAGGCCTAAACTGCTAGTTTTGATGAGTTCCCCGTAACCGGACCCCGAGGTTCCGGAAACATTCGGATCACAGCGGGACCCAAAATCAGTGACTAATAGCATACAAAACTGGCCGAAATAGGCCAAAACTGCGAGTTTTGACATGTTCCCCATAACCGGACCCTGAGGTTCCCAAAACGTTCGGATCGCAGCAGGACCCAAAATCCGTGACGAATAGCATACAAAACTGGCGTGAATAGGTGAAAACTGCGAGTTTTGACGAGTTCCCCGTAACCGGACCCTAGGGTTCCCGAAGCGTTCAAATCACAACGGGACCCAAAATCAGTGACTAATAGCATACAAAACTGGTCGGAATAGGCCAAAACTGCGAGTTTTCGCGAGTTCCCCGTAACCGGACCACGTAGTTCCTTAAACGTCCGGAACACAACGGGACCCAAAATCAGTTAGTAATCGCATACAAAATTGGCAGGAGTAGGCGAAAACTGCGAGTTTTGACGAGTTCTCGTAATCGGACCAAGGGGTTCGATCCCGAAACGTTCGGATCACAGCGGGACCCAAAATAAGTGACTAATAGCATACAAAACGGGCCGGAGTAGGCAAAAACTGGGAGTTTTGACGAGTTCCCGTAACCGTTCCCCGGGGTTCCGAAAACGTTCGGATCACAGCGGGATCCAAAATCATTGAGCAATAGCATACAGAACGAGCCAGAATAGGCCGAAACTGCTAGTTTTGACGAGTTCCCCGTAACCGGACCCCGAGGTTCCGGAAACATTCGGATCACAGCGGGACCCAAAATCAGTGACTAATAGCATGCAAAACTGGCTGGACTAGGCCAAAACTGCGAGTTTTGATGAGTTCCCCTAACCGGACCCAGGGCTTCCCAAAACGTTCGGATCGCAGCGGGATCCAAAATAAGTGAGCAATAGCATGCAGAACTAGCCAGAATAGGCCAAAACTGCGAGTTTTGACGAGTTCGCTGTAACCGGACCCCGATGATTTCGGAAACATCCGGATCACAGCGGGACCCAAAATCAGTGACTAAGTGCATAGAAAACATGCCGAAATAAGCCAAAACTGTGAGTTTTGACGAGTTCTGCGTAACTGGACCCCGGGGTTCCCAAAATGTTTGGATTGCAGGAGGACCCAAAATAAGTGACTAATAGCATACAAACGTGTCCAAAACAGGCCAAAACTGCGAGTTTTGACCAGTTCCCCGTAACTAGACCTCGGGGTTCCCGAAACGTTCGGATCGCAGCGGGATCCAAAATCAGTGAGGAACAGCATACAGAACTAGCCAAAATATGCCAAAACTGCGAGTTTTGACGAGTTCCCCATAACCGGACCTCGAGGTCCGGAAACGTTTGGATCACAGCGGGACCCAAAATCAGTGAGTAATAGCATACAAAACTGGGTGGAATAGACCAAAACTACGAGTTTTTCCGAGTTCCCCGTAACCAGACCCCGGGGTTCCCAAAACGTTCGGATCGCAGCAGGACCCAAAATCAGTGACTAATAGCATACAAAACTGGCCAATATAGGCCAAAACTGCGAGTTTTTACAAATTCCCCGTAACCGGACCCAAGGGTTCTCGAAGCGTTCAGATCACAGCGGGAACCAAAATCAGTGACTAATAGCATACAAAACTAGCCGGAGTAGGCAAAAACTGGGAGTTTTGACGAGGTCCCGTAACCGGACCCCGGGGTTCCGAAAACGTTTGGATCACAGCGGGATCCAAAATCATTGAGCAATAGCATACAGAACGAGCCAGAATAGGCCTAAACTGCTAGTTTTGATGAGTTCCCCGTAACCGGACCCCGAGGTTCCGGAAACATTCGGATCACAGCGGGACCCAAAATCAGTGACTAATAGCATACAAAACTGGCCGAAATAGGCCAAAACTGCGAGTTTTGACATGTTCCCCATAACCGGACCCTGAGGTTCCCAAAACGTTCGGATCGCAGCAGGACCCAAAATCCGTGACGAATAGCATACAAAACTGGCGTGAATAGGTGAAAACTGCGAGTTTTGACGAGTTCCCCGTAACCGGACCCTAGGGTTCCCGAAGCGTTCAAATCACAACGGGACCCAAAATCAGTGACTAATAGCATACAAAACTGGTCGGAATAGGCCAAAACTGCGAGTTTTCGCGAGTTCCCCGTAACCGGACCACGTAGTTCCTTAAACGTCCGGAACACAACGGGACCCAAAATCAGTTAGTAATCGCATACAAAATTGGCAGGAGTAGGCGAAAACTGCGAGTTTTGACGAGTTCCCGTAATCGGACCAAGGGGTTCGATCCCGAAACGTTCGGATCACAGCGGGACCCAAAATAAGTGACTAATAGCATACAAAACGGGCCGGAGTAGGCAAAAACTGGGAGTTTTGACGAGTTCCCGTAACCGTTCCCCGGGGTTCCGAAAACGTTCGGATCACAGCGGGATCCAAAATCATTGAGCAATAGCATACAGAACGAGCCAGAATAGGCCGAAACTGCTAGTTTTGATGAGTTCCCCGTAACCGGACCCCGAGGTTCCGGAAACATTCGGATCACAGCGGGACCCAAAATCAGTGACTAATAGCATGCAAAACTGGCTGGACTAGGCCAAAACTGCGAGTTTTGATGAGTTCCCCTAACCGGACCCAGGGGTTCCCAAAACGTTCGGATCGCAGCGGGATCCAAAATAAGTGAGCAATAGCATGCAGAACTAGCCAGAATAGGCCAAAACTGCGAGTTTTGACGAGTTCGCTGTAACCGGACCCCGATGATTTCGGAAACATCCGGATCACAGCGGGACCCAAAATCAGTGACTAAGTGCATAGAAAACATGCCGAAATAAGCCAAAACTGTGAGTTTTGACGAGTTCTGCGTAACTGGACCCCGGGGTTCCCAAAATGTTTGGATTGCAGGAGGACCCAAAATAAGTGACTAATAGCATACAAACGTGTCCAAAACAGGCCAAAACTGCGAGTTTTGACTAGTTCCCCGTAACTAGACCTCGGGGTTCCCGAAACGTTCGGATCGCAGCGGGATCCAAAATCAGTGAGGAACAGCATACAGAACTAGCCAAAATATGCCAAAACTGCGAGTTTTGACGAGTTCCCCATAACCGGACCTCGAGGTCCGGAAACGTTTGGATCACAGCGGGACCCAAAATCAGTGAGTAATAGCATACAAAACTGGGTGGAATAGACCAAAACTACGAGTTTTTACGAGTTCCCCGTAACCAGACCCCGGGGTTCCCAAAACGTTCGGATCGCAGCAGGACCCAAAATCAGTGACTAATAGCATACAAAACTGGCCAATATAGGCCAAAACTGCGAGTTTTTACAAATTCCCCGTAACCGGACCCAAGGGTTCTCGAAGCGTTCAGATCACAGCGGGAACCAAAATCAGTGACTAATAGCATACAAAACTAGCCGGAGTAGGCAAAAACTGGGAGTTTTGACGAGGTCCCGTAACCGGACCCCGGGGTTCCGAAAACGTTTGGATCACAGCGGGATCCAAAATCATTGAGCAATAGCATACAGTACGAGCCAGAATAGGCCTAAACTGCTAGTTTTGATGAGTTCCCCGTAACCGGACCCCGAGGTTCCGGAAACATTCGGATCACAGCGGGACCCAAAATCAGTGACTAATAGCATACAAAACTGGCCGAAATAGGCCAAAACTGCGAGTTTTGACATGTTCCCCATAACCGGACCCTGAGGTTCCCAAAACGTTCGGATCGCAGCAGGACCCAAAATCCGTGACGAATAGCATACAAAACTGGCGTGAATAGGTGAAAACTGCGAGTTTTGACGAGTTCCCCGTAACCGGACCCTAGGGTTCCCGAAGCGTTCAAATCACAACGGGACCCAAAATCAGTGACTAATAGCATACAAAACTGGTCGGAATAGGCCAAAACTGCGAGTTTTCGCGAGTTCCCCGTAACCGGACCACGTAGTTCCTTAAACGTCCGGAACACAACGGGACCCAAAATCAGTTAGTAATCGCATACAAAATTGGCAGGAGTAGGCGAAAACTGCGAGTTTTGACGAGTTCCCGTAATCGGACCAAGGGGTTCGATCCCGAAACGTTCGGATCACAGCGGGACCCAAAATAAGTGACTAATAGCATACAAAACGGGCCGGAGTAGGCAAAAACTGGGAGTTTTGACGAGTTCCCGTAACCGTTCCCCGGGGTTCCGAAAACGTTCGGATCACAGCGGGATCCAAAATCATTGAGCAATAGCATACAGAACGAGCCAGAATAGGCCGAAACTGCTAGTTTTGATGAGTTCCCCGTAACCGGACCCCGAGGTTCCGGAAACATTCGGATCACAGCGGGACCCAAAATCAGTGACTAATAGCATACAAAACTGGCTGGACTAGGCCAAAACTGCGAGTTTTGATGAGTTCCCCTAACCGGACCCAGGGGTTCCCAAAACGTTCGGATCGCAGCGGGATCCAAAATCTGTGAGCAATAGCATGCAGAACTAGCCAGAATAGGCCAAAACTGCGAGTTTTGACGAGTTCGCTGTAACCGGACCCCGATGATTTCGGAAACATCCGGATCACAGCGGGACCCAAAATCAGTGACTAAGTGCATAGAAAACATGCCGAAATAAGCCAAAACTGTGAGTTTTGACGAGTTCTGCGTAACTGGACCCCGGGGTTCCCAAAATGTTTGGATTGCAGGAGGACCCAAAATAAGTGACTAATAGCATACAAACGTGTCCAAAACAGGCCAAAACTGCGAGTTTTGACCAGTTCCCCGTAACTAGACCTCGGGGTTCCCGAAACGTTCGGATCGCAGCGGGATCCAAAATCAGTGAGGAACAGCATACAGAACTAGCCAAAATATGCCAAAACTGCGAGTTTTGACGAGTTCCCCATAACCGGACCTCGAGGTCCGGAAACGTTTGGATCACAGCGGGACCCAAAATCAGTGAGTAATAGCATACAAAACTGGCTGGAATAGACCAAAACTACGAGTTTTTACGAGTTCCCCGTAACCAGACCCCGGGGTTCCCAAAACGTTCGGATCGCAGCAGGACCCAAAATCAGTGACTAATAGCATACAAAACTGGCCAATATAGGCCAAAACTGCGAGTTTTGACAAATTCCCCGTAACCGGACCCAAGGGTTCTCGAAGCGTTCAGATCACAGCGGGAACCAAAATCAGTGACTAATAGCATACAAAACTAGCCGGAGTAGGCAAAAACTGGGAGTTTTGACGAGGTCCCGTAACCGGACCCCGGGGTTCCGAAAACGTTTGGATCACAGCGGGATCCAAAATCATTGAGCAATAGCATACAGAACGAGCCAGAATAGGCCTAAACTGCTAGTTTTGATGAGTTCCCCGTAACCGGACCCCGAGGTTCCGGAAACATTCGGATCACAGCGGGACCCAAAATCAGTGACTAATAGCATACAAAACTGGCCGAAATAGGCCAAAACTGCGAGTTTTGACATGTTCCCCATAACCGGACCCTGAGGTTCCCAAAACGTTCGGATCGCAGCAGGACCCAAAATCCGTGACGAATAGCATACAAAACTGGCGTGAATAGGTGAAAACTGCGAGTTTTGACGAGTTCCCCGTAACCGGACCCTAGGGTTCCCGAAGCGTTCAAATCACAACGGGACCCAAAATCAGTGACTAATAGCATACAAAACTGGTCGGAATAGGCCAAAACTGCGAGTTTTCGCGAGTTCCCCGTAACCGGACCACGTAGTTCCTTAAACGTCCGGAACACAACGGGACCCAAAATCAGTTAGTAATCGCATACAAAATTGGCAGGAGTAGGCGAAAACTGCGAGTTTTGACGAGTTCCCGTAATCGGACCAAGGGGTTCGATCCCGAAACGTTCGGATCACAGCGGGACCCAAAATAAGTGACTAATAGCATACAAAACGGGCCGGAGTAGGCAAAAACTGGGAGTTTTGACGAGTTCCCGTAACCGTTCCCCGGGGTTCCGAAAACGTTCGGATCACAGCGGGATCCAAAATCATTGAGCAATAGCATACAGAACGAGCCAGAATAGGCCGAAACTGCTAGTTTTGATGAGTTCCCCGTAACCGGACCCCGAGGTTCCGGAAACATTCGGATCACAGCGGGACCCAAAATCAGTGACTAATAGCATACAAAACTGGCTGGACTAGGCCAAAACTGCGAGTTTTGATGAGTTCCCCTAACCGGACCCAGGGGTTCCCAAAACGTTCGGATCGCAGCGGGATCCAAAATCTGTGAGCAATAGCATGCAGAACTAGCCAGAATAGGCCAAAACTGCGAGTTTTGACGAGTTCGCTGTAACCGGACCCCGATGATTTCGGAAACATCCGGATCACAGCGGGACCCAAAATCAGTGACTAAGTGCATAGAAAACATGCCGAAATAAGCCAAAACTGTGAGTTTTGACGAGTTCTGGGTAACTGGACCCCGGGGTTCCCAAAATGTTTGGATTGCAGGAGGACCCAAAATAAGTGACTAATAGCATACAAACGTGTCCAAAACAGGCCAAAACTGCGAGTTTTGACCAGTTCCCCGTAACTAGACCTCGGGGTTCCCGAAACGTTCGGATCGCAGCGGGATCCAAAATCAGTGAGGAACAGCATACAGAACTAGCCAAAATATGCCAAAACTGCGAGTTTTGACGAGTTCCCCATAACCGGACCTCGAGGTCCGGAAACGTTTGGATCACAGCGGGACCCAAAATCAGTGAGTAATAGCATACAAAACTGGCTGGAATAGACCAAAACTACGAGTTTTTACGAGTTCCCCGTAACCAGACCCCGGGGTTCCCAAAACGTTCGGATCGCAGCAGGACCCAAAATCAGTGACTAATAGCATACAAAACTGGCCAATATAGGCCAAAACTGCGAGTTTTGACAAATTCCCCGTAACCGGACCCAAGGGTTCTCGAAGCGTTCAGATCACAGCGGGAACCAAAATCAGTGACTAATAGCATACAAAACTAGCCGGAGTAGGCAAAAACTGGGAGTTTTGACGAGGTCCCGTAACCGGACCCCGGGGTTCCGAAAACGTTTGGATCACAGCGGGATCCAAAATCATTGAGCAATAGCATACAGAACGAGCCAGAATAGGCCTAAACTGCTAGTTTTGATGAGTTCCCCGTAACCGGACCCCGAGGTTCCGGAAACATTCGGATCACAGCGGGACCCAAAATCAGTGACTAATAGCATACAAAACTGGCCGAAATAGGCCAAAACTGCGAGTTTTGACATGTTCCCCATAACCGGACCCTGAGGTTCCCAAAACGTTCGGATCGCAGCAGGACCCAAAATCCGTGACGAATAGCATACAAAACTGGCGTGAATAGGTGAAAACTGCGAGTTTTGACGAGTTCCCCGTAACCGGACCCTAGGGTTCCCGAAGCGTTCAAATCACAACGGGACCCAAAATCAGTGACTAATAGCATACAAAACTGGTCGGAATAGGCCAAAACTGCGAGTTTTCGCGAGTTCCCCGTAACCGGACCACGTAGTTCCTTAAACGTCCGGAACACAACGGGACCCAAAATCAGTTAGTAATCGCATACAAAATTGGCAGGAGTAGGCGAAAACTGCGAGTTTTGACGAGTTCCCGTAATCGGACCAAGGGGTTCGATCCCGAAACGTTCGGATCACAGCGGGACCCAAAATAAGTGACTAATAGCATACAAAACGGGCCGGAGTAGGCAAAAACTGCGAGTTTTTACAAATTCCCCGTAACCGGACCCAAGGGTTCTCGAAGCGTTCAGATCACAGCGGGAACCAAAATCAGTGACTAATAGCATACAAAACTAGCCGGAGTAGGCAAAAACTGGGAGTTTTGACGAGGTCCCATAACCGTTCCCCGGGGTTCCGAAAACGTTCGGATCACAGCGGGATCCAAAATCATTGAGCAATAGCATACAGAACGAGCCAGAATAGGCCGAAACTGCTAGTTTTGATGAGTTCCCCGTAACCGGACCCCGAGGTTCCGGAAACATTCGGATCACAGCGGGACCCAAAATCAGTGACTAATAGCATACAAAACTGGTCGGAATAGGCCAAAACTGCGAGTTTTCGCGAGTTCCCCGTAACCGGACCACGTAGTTCCTTAAACGTCCGGAACACAACGGGACCCAAAATCAGTTAGTAATCGCATACAAAATTGGCAGGAGTAGGCGAAAACTGCGAGTTTTGACGAGTTCCCGTAATCGGACCAAGGGGTTCGATCCCGAAACGTTCGGATCACAGCGGGACCCAAAATAAGTGACTAATAGCATACAAAACGGGCCGGAGTAGGCAAAAACTGGGAGTTTTGACGAGTTCCCGTAACCGTTCCCCGGGGTTCCGAAAACGTTCGGATCACAGCGGGATCCAAAATCATTGAGCAATAGCATACAGAACGAGCCAGAATAGGCCGAAACTGCTAGTTTTGATGAGTTCCCCGTAACCGGACCCCGAGGTTCCGGAAACATTCGGATCACAGCGGGACCCTAAATCAGTGACTAATAGCATACAAAACTGGCTGGACTAGGCCAAAACTGCGAGTTTTGATGAGTTCCCCTAACCGGACCCAGGGGTTCCCAAAACGTTCGGTTCGCAGCGGGATCCAAAATCAGTGAGCAATAGCATGCAGAACTAGCCAGAATAGGCCAAAACTGCGAGTTTTGACGAGTTCGCTGTAACCGGACCCCGATGATTTCGGAAACATCCGGATCACAGCGGGACCCAAAATCAGTGACTAAGTGCATAGAAAACATGCCGAAATAAGCCAAAACTGTGAGTTTTGACGAGTTCTGCGTAACTGGACCCCGGGGTTCCCAAAATGTTTGGATTGCAGGAGGACCCAAAATAAGTGACTAATAGCATACAAACGTGTCCAAAACAGGCCAAAACTGCGAGTTCTGACCAGTTCCCCGTAACTAGACCTCGGGGTTCCCGAAACGTTCGGATCGCAGCGGGATCCAAAATCAGTGCGGAATAGCATACAGAACTAGCCAAAATATGCCAAAACTGCGAGTTTTGACGAGTTCCCCATAACCGGACCTCGAGGTCCGAAAACGTTTGGATCACAGCGGGACCCAAAATCAGTGAGTAATAGCATACAAAACTGGCTGGAATAGACCAAAACTACGAGTTTTTACGAGTTCCCCGTAACCAGACCCCGGGGTTCCCAAAACGTTCGGATCGCAGCAGGACCCAAAATCAGTGACTAATAGCATACAAAACTGGCCAATATAGGCCAAAACTGCGAGTTTTGACAAATTCCCCGTAACCGGACCCAAGGGTTCTCGAAGCGTTCAGATCACAGCGGGAACCAAAATCAGTGACTAATAGCATACAAAACTAGCCGGAGTAGGCAAAAACTGGGAGTTTTGACGAGGTCCCGTAACCGGACCCCGGGGTTCCGAAAACGTTTGGATCACAGCGGGATCCAAAATCATTGAGCAATAGCATACAGAACGAGCTAGAATAGGCCTAAACTGCTAGTTTTGATGAGTTCCCCGTAACCGGACCCCGAGGTTCCGGAAACATTCGGATCACAGCGGGACCCAAAATCAGTGACTAATAGCATACAAAACTGGCCGAAATAGGCCAAAACTGCGAGTTTTGACATGTTCCCCATAACCGGACCCTGAGGTTCCCAAAACGTTCGGATCGCAGCAGGACCCAAAATCCGTGACGAATAGCATACAAAACTGGCGTGAATAGGTGAAAACTGCGAGTTTTGACGAGTTCCCCGTAACCGGACCCTAGGGTTCCCGAAGCGTTCAAATCACAACGGGACCCAAAATCAGTGACTAATAGCATACAAAACTGGTCGGAATAGGCCAAAACTGCGAGTTTTCGCGAGTTCCCCGTAACCGGACCACGTAGTTCCTTAAACGTCCGGAACACAACGGGACCCAAAATCAGTTAGTAATCGCATACAAAATTGGCAGGAGTAGGCGAAAACTGCGAGTTTTGACGAGTTCCCGTAATCGGACCAAGGGGTTCGATCCCGAAACGTTCGGATCACAGCGGGACCCAAAATAAGTGACTGATAGCATACAAAACGGGCCGGAGTAGGCAAAAACTGGGAGTTTTGACGAGTTCCCGTAACGTTCCCCGGGGTTCCGAAAACGTTCGGATCACAGCGGGATCCAAAATCATTGAGCAATAGCATACAGAACGAGCCAGAATAGGCCGAAACTGCTAGTTTTGACGAGTTCCCCGTAACCGGACCCCGAGGTTCCGGAAACATTCGGATCACAGCGGGACCCAAAATCAGTGACTAATAGCATACAAAACTGGCTGGACTAGGCCAAAACTGCGAGTTTTGATGAGTTCCCCTAACCGGACCCAGGGGTTCCCAAAACGTTCGGATCGCAGCGGGATCCAAAATCAGTGAGCAATAGCATGCAGAACTAGCCAGAATAGGCCAAAACTGCGAGTTTTGACGAGTTCGCTGTAACCGGACCCCGATGATTTCGGAAACATCCGGATCACAGCGGGACCCAAAATCAGTGACTAAGTGCATAGAAAACATGCCGAAATAAGCCAAAACTGTGAGTTTTGACGAGTTCTGCGTAACTGGACCCCGGGGTTCCCAAAATGTTTGGATTGCAGGAGGACCCAAAATAAGTGACTAATAGCATACAAACGTGTCCAAAACAGGCCAAAACTGCGAGTTCTGACCAGTTCTCCGTAACTAGACCTCGGGGTTCCCGAAACGTTCGGATCGCAGCGGGATCCAAAATCAGTGAGGAATAGCATACAGAACTAGCCAAAATATGCCAAAACTGCGAGTTTTGACGAGTTCCCCATAACCGGACCTCAAGGTCCGAAAACGTTTGGATCACAGCGGGACCCAAAATCAGTGAGTAATAGCATACAAAACTGGCTGGAATAGACCAAAACTACGAGTTTTTACGAGTTCCCCGTAACCAGACCCCGGGGTTCCCAAAACGTTCGGATCGCAGCAGGACCCAAAATCAGTGACTAATAGCATACAAAACTGGCCAATATAGGCCAAAACTGCGAGTTTTGACAAATTCCCCGTAACCGGACCCAAGGGTTCTCGAAGCGTTCAGATCACAGCGGGAACCAAAATCAGTGACTAATAGCATACAAAACTAGCCGGAGTAGGCAAAAACTGGGAGTTTTGACGAGGTCCCGTAACCGGACCCCGGGGTTCCGAAAACGTTTGGATCACAGCGGGATCCAAAATCATTGAGCAATAGCATACAGAACGAGCCAGAATAGGCCTAAACTGCTAGTTTTGATGAGTTCCCCGTAACCGGACCCCGAGGTTCCGGAAACATTCGGATCACAGCGGGACCCAAAATCAGTGACTAATAGCATACAAAACTGGCCGAAATAGGCCAAAACTGCGAGTTTTGACAAGTTCCCCATAACCGGACCCTGAGGTTCCCAAAACGTTCGGATCGCAGCAGGACCCAAAATCCGTGACGAATAGCATACAAAACTGGCGTGAATAGGTGAAAACTGCGAGTTTTGACGAGTTCCCCGTAACCGGACCCTAGGGTTCCCGAAGCATTCAAATCACAACGGGACCCAAAATCAGTGACTAATAGCATACAAAACTGGTCGGAATAGGCCAAAACTGCGAGTTTTCGCGAGTTCCCCGTAACCGGACCACGTAGTTCCTTAAACGTCCGGAACACAACGGGACCCAAAATCAGTTAGTAATCGCATACAAAATTGGCAGGAGTAGGCGAAAACTGCGAGTTTTGACGAGTTCCCGTAATCGGACCAAGGGGTTCGATCCCGAAACGTTCGGATCACAGCGGGACCCAAAATAAGTGACTAATAGCATACAAAACGGGCCGGAGTAGGCAAAAACTGGGAGTTTTGACGAGTTCCCGTAACCGTTCCCCGGGGTTCCGAAAACGTTCGGATCACAGCGGGATCCAAAATCATTGAGCAATAGCATACAGAACGAGCCAGAATAGGCCGAAACTGCTAGTTTTGACGAGTTCCCCGTAACCGGACCCCGAGGTTCCGGAAACATTCGGATCACAGCGGGACCCAAAATCAGTGACTAATAGCATACAAAACTGGCTGGACTAGGCCAAAACTGCGAGTTTTGATGAGTTCCCCTAACCGGACCCAGGGGTTCCCAAAACGTTCGGATCGCAGCGGGATCCAAAATCAGTGAGCAATAGCATGCAGAACTAGCCAGAATAGGCCAAAACTGCGAGTTTTGACGAGTTCGCTGTAACCGGACCCCGATGATTTCGGAAACATCCGGATCACAGCGGGACCCAAAATCAGTGACTAAGTGCATAGAAAACATGCCGAAATAAGCCAAAACTGTGAGTTTTGACGAGTTCTGCGTAACTGGACCCCGGGGTTCCCAAAATGTTTGGATTGCAGGAGGACCCAAAATAAGTGACTAATAGCATACAAACGTGTCCAAAACAGGCCAAAACTGCGAGTTCTGACCAGTTCCCCGTAACTAGACCTCGGGGTTCCCGAAACGTTCGGATCGCAGCGGGATCCAAAATCAGTGAGGAATAGCATACAGAACTAGCCAAAATATGCCAAAACTGCGAGTTTTGACGAGTTCCCCATAACCGGACCTCAAGGTCCGAAAACGTTTGGATCACAGCGGGACCCAAAATCAGTGAGTAATAGCATACAAAACTGGCTGGAATAGACCAAAACTACGAGTTTTTACGAGTTCCCCGTAACCAGACCCCGGGGTTCCCAAAACGTTCGGATCGCAGCAGGACCCAAAATCAGTGACTAATAGCATACAAAACTGGCCAATATAGGCCAAAACTGCGAGTTTTGACAAATTCCCCGTAACCGGACCCAAGGGTTCTCGAAGCGTTCAGATCACAGCGGGAACCAAAATCAGTGACTAATAGCATACAAAACTAGCCGGAGTAGGCAAAAACTGGGAGTTTTGACGAGGTCCCGTAACCGGACCCCGGGGTTCCGAAAACGTTTGGATCACAGCGGGATCCAAAATCATTGAGCAATAGCATACAGAACGAGCCAGAATAGGCCTAAACTGCTAGTTTTGATGAGTTCCCCGTAACCGGACCCCGAGGTTCCGGAAACATTCGGATCACAGCGGGACCCAAAATCAGTGACTAATAGCATACAAAACTGGCCGAAATAGGCCAAAACTGCGAGTTTTGACAAGTTCCCCATAACCGGACCCTGAGGTTCCCAAAACGTTCGGATCGCAGCAGGACCCAAAATCCGTGACGAATAGCATACAAAACTGGCGTGAATAGGTGAAAACTGCGAGTTTTGACGAGTTCCCCGTAACCGGACCCTAGGGTTCCCGAAGCGTTCAAATCACAACGGGACCCAAAATCAGTGACTAATAGCATACAAAACTGGTCGGAATAGGCCAAAACTGCGAGTTTTCGCGAGTTCCCCGTAACCGGACCACGTAGTTCCTTAAACGTCCGGAACACAACGGGACCCAAAATCAGTTAGTAATCGCATACAAAATTGGCAGGAGTAGGCGAAAACTGCGAGTTTTGACGAGTTCCCGTAATCGGACCAAGGGGTTCGATCCCGAAACGTTCGGATCACAGCGGGACCCAAAATAAGTGACTAATAGCATACAAAACGGGCCGGAGTAGGCAAAAACTGGGAGTTTTGACGAGTTCCCGTAACCGTTCCCCGGGGTTCCGAAAACGTTCGGATCACAGCGGGATCCAAAATCATTGAGCAATAGCATACAGAACGAGCCAGAATAGGCCGAAACTGCTAGTTTTGACGAGTTCCCCGTAACCGGACCCCGAGGTTCCGGAAACATTCGGATCACAGCGGGACCCAAAATCAGTGACTAATAGCATACAAAACTGGCTGGACTAGGCCAAAACTGCGAGTTTTGATGAGTTCCCCTAACCGGACCCAGGGGTTCCCAAAACGTTCGGATCGCAGCGGGATCCAAAATCAGTGAGCAATAGCATGCAGAACTAGCCAGAATAGGCCAAAACTGCGAGTTTTGACGAGTTCGCTGTAACCGGACCCCGATGATTTCGGAAACATTCGGATCACAGCGGGACCCAAAATCAGTGACTAAGTGCATAGAAAACATGCCGAAATAAGCCAAAACTGTGAGTTTTGACGAGTTCTGCGTAACTGGACCCCGGGGTTCCCAAAATGTTTGGATTGCAGGAGGACCCAAAATAAGTGACTAATAGCATACAAACGTGTCCAAAACAGGCCAAAACTGCGAGTTCTGACCAGTTCCCCGTAACTAGACCTCGGGGTTCCCGAAACGTTCGGATCGCAGCGGGATCCAAAATCAGTGAGGAATAGCATACAGAACTAGCCAAAATATGCCAAAACTGCGAGTTTTGACGAGTTCCCCATAACCGGACCTCAAGGTCCGAAAACGTTTGGATCACAGCGGGACCCAAAATCAGTGAGTAATAGCATACAAAACTGGCTGGAATAGACCAAAATTACGAGTTTTTACGAGTTCCCCGTAACCAGACCCCGGGGTTCCCAAAACGTTCGGATCGCAGCAGGACCCAAAATCAGTGACTTAGCATACAAAACTGGCCAATATAGGCCAAAACTGCGAGTTTTGACAAATTCCCCGTAACCGGACCCAAGGGTTCTCGAAGCGTTCAGATCACAGCGGGAACCAAAATCAGTGACTAATAGCATACAAAACTAGCCGGAGTAGGCAAAAACTGGGAGTTTTGACGAGGTCCCGTAACCGGACCCCGGGGTTCCGAAAACGTTTGGATCACAGCGGGATCCAAAATCATTGAGCAATAGCATACAGAACGAGCCAGAATAGGCCTAAACTGCTAGTTTTGATGAGTTCCCCGTAACCGGACCCCGAGGTTCCGGAAACATTCGGATCACAGCGGGACCCAAAATCAGTGACTAATAGCATACAAAACTGGCCGAAATAGGCCAAAACTGCGAGTTTTGACAAGTTCCCCATAACCGGACCCTGAGGTTCCCAAAACGTTCGGATCGCAGCAGGACCCAAAATCCGTGACGAATAGCATACAAAACTGGCGTGAATAGGTGAAAACTGCGAGTTTTGACGAGTTCCCCGTAACCGGACCCTAGGGTTCCCGAAGCGTTCAAATCACAACGGGACCCAAAATCAGTGACTAATAGCATACAAAACTGGTCGGAATAGGCCAAAACTGCGAGTTTTCGCGAGTTCCCCGTAACCGGACCACGTAGTTCCTTAAACGTCCGGAACACAACGGGACCCAAAATCAGTTAGTAATCGCATACAAAATTGGCAGGAGTAGGCGAAAACTGCGAGTTTTGACGAGTTCCCGTAATCGGACCAAGGGGTTCGATCCCGAAACGTTCGGATCACAGCGGGACCCAAAATAAGTGACTAATAGCATACAAAACGGGCCGGAGTAGGCAAAAACTGGGAGTTTTGACGAGTTCCCGTAACCGTTCCCCGGGGTTCCGAAAACGTTCGGATCACAGCGGGATCCAAAATCATTGAGCAATAGCATACAGAACGAGCCAGAATAGGCCGAAACTGCTAGTTTTGACGAGTTCCCCGTAACCGGACCCCGAGGTTCCGGAAACATTCGGATCACAGCGGGACCCTAAATCAGTGACTAATAGCATACAAAACTGGCTGGACTAGGCCAAAACTGCGAGTTTTGATGAGCTCCCCTAACCGGACCCAGGGGTTCCCAAAACGTTCGGATCGCTGCGGGATCCAAAATCAGTGAGCAATAGCATGCAGAACTAGCCAGAATAGGCCAAAACTGCGAGTTTTGACGAGTTCGCTGTAACCGGACCCCGATGATTTCGGAAACATCCGGATCACAGCGGGACCCAAAATCAGTGACTAAGTGCATAGAAAACATGCCGAAATAAGCCAAAACTGTGAGTTTTGACGAGTTCTGCGTAACTGGACCCCGGGGTTCCCAAAATGTTTGGATTGCAGGAGGACCCAAAATAAGTGACTAATAGCATACAAACGTGTCCAAAACAGGCCAAAACTGCGAGTTCTGACCAGTTCCCCGTAACTAGACCTCGGGGTTCCCGAAACGTTCGGATCGCAGCGGGATCCAAAATCAGTGAGGAATAGCATACAGAACTAGCCAAAATATGCCAAAACTGCGAGTTTTGACGAGTTCCCCATAACCGGACCTCAAGGTCCGAAAACGTTTGGATCACAGCGGGACCCAAAATCAGTGAGTAATAGCATACAAAACTGGCTGGAATAGACCAAAACTACGAGTTTTTACGAGTTCCCCGTAACCAGACCCCGGGGTTCCCAAAACGTTCGGATCGCAGCAGGACCCAAAATCAGTGACTAATAGCATACAAAACTGGCCAATATAGGCCAAAACTGCGAGTTTTGACAAATTCCCCGTAACCGGACCCAAGGGTTCTCGAAGCGTTCAGATCACAGCGGGAACCAAAATCAGTGACTAATAGCATACAAAACTAGCCGGAGTAGGCAAAAACTGGGAGTTTTGACGAGGTCCCGTAACCGGACCCCGGGGTTCCGAAAACGTTTGGATCACAGCGGGATCCAAAATCATTGAGCAATAGCATATAGAACGAGCCAGAATAGGCCTAAACTGCTAGTTTTGATGAGTTCCCCGTAACCGGACCCCGAGGTTCCGGAAACATTCGGATCACAGCGGGACCCAAAATCAGTGACTAATAGCATACAAAACTGGCCGAAATAGGCCAAAACTGCGAGTTTTGACAAGTTCCCCATAACCGGACCCTGAGGTTCCCAAAACGTTCGGATCGCAGCAGGACCCAAAATCCGTGACGAATAGCATACAAAACTGGCGTGAATAGGTGAAAACTGCGAGTTTTGACGAGTTCCCCGTAACCGGACCCTAGGGTTCCCGAAGCGTTCAAATCACAACGGGACCCAAAATCAGTGACTAATAGCATACAAAACTGGTCGGAATAGGCCAAAACTGCGAGTTTTCGCGAGTGCCCCGTAACCGGACCACGTAGTTCCTTAAACGTCCGGAACACAACGGGACCCAAAATCAGTTAGTAATCGCGTACAAAATTGGCAGGAGTAGGCGAAAACTGCGAGTTTTGACGAGTTCCCGTAATCGGACCAAGGGGTTCGATCCCGAAACGTTCGGATCACAGCGGGACCCAAAATAAGTGACTAATAGCATACAAAACGGGCCGGAGTAGGCAAAAACTGGGAGTTTTGACGAGTTCCCGTAACCGTTCCCCGGGGTTCCGAAAACGTTCGGATCACAGCGGGATCCAAAATCATTGAGCAATAGCATACAGAACGAGCCAGAATAGGCCGAAACTGCTAGTTTTGACGAGTTCCCCGTAACCGGACCCCGAGGTTCCGGAAACATTCGGATCACAGCGGGACCCAAAATCAGTGACTAATAGCATACAAAACTGGCTGGACTAGGCCAAAACTGCGAGTTTTGATGAGCTCCCCTAACCGGACCCAGGGGTTCCAAAACGTTCGGATCGCAGCGGGATCCAAAATCAGTGAGCAATAGCATGCAGAACTAGCCAGAATAGGCCAAAACTGCGAGTTTTGACGAGTTCGCTGTAACCGGACCCCGATGATTTCGGAAACATCCGGATCACAGCGGGACCCAAAATCAATGACTAAGTGCATAGAAAACATGCCGAAATAAGCCAAAACTGTGAGGTTTGACGAGTTCTGCGTAACTGGACCCCGGGGTTTCCAAAATTTTTGGATTGCAGGAGGACCCAAAATAAGTGACTAATAGCATACAAACGTGTCCAAAACAGGCCAAAACTGCGAGTTTTGACCAGTTCCCCGTAACTAGACCTCGGGGTTCCCGAAACGTTCGGATCGCAGCGGGATCCAAAATCAGTGAGGAATAGCATACACAACTAGCCAAAATACGCCAAAACTGCGAGTTTTGACGAGTTCCCCATAACCGGACCTCAAGGTCCGGAAACGTTTGGATCACAGCGGGACCCAAAATCAGTGAGTAATAGCATACAAAACTTGGCTGGAATAGACCAAAACTACGAGTTTTTACGAGTTCCCCGTAACCAGACCACGGGGTTCCCAAAACGTTCGGATCGCAGCAGGACCCAAAATCAGTGACTAATAGCATACAAAACTGGCCAATATAGGCCAAAACTGCGAGTTTTGACAAATTCCCCGTAACCGGACCCAAGGGTTCTCGAAGCGTTCAGATCACAGCGGGAACCAAAATCAATGACTAATAGCATACAAAACTAGCCGGAGTAGGCAAAAACTGGGAGTTTTGACGAGGTCCCGTAACCGGACCCCGGGGTTCCGAAAACGTTCGGATCACAGCGGGATCCAAAATCATTGAGCAATAGCATACAGAACGAGCCAGAATAGGCCTAAACTACTAGTTTTGATGAGTTCCCCGTAGTAACCGGACCCCGAGGTTCCGGAAACATTCGGATCACAGCGGGACCCAAAATCAGTGACTAATAGCATACCAAACTGGCCGAAATAGGCCAAAACTGCGAGTTTTGACAAGTTCCCCATAACCGGACCCTGAGGTTCCCAAAACCTTCGGATCGCAGCAGGACCTAAAATCCGTGACGAATAGCATACAAAACTGGCGTGAATAGGTGAAAACTGCGAGTTTTGACGAGTTCCCGTAACCGGACCCTAGGGTTCCCGAAGCGTTCAAATCACAACGGGACCCAAAATCAGTGACTAATAGCATACAAAACTGGTCGGAATAGGCCAAAACTGCGAGTTTTCGCGAGTTCCCCGTAACCGGACCACGTAGTTCCTTAAACGTCCGGAACACAACGGGACCCAAAATGAGTTAGTAATCGCATACAAAATTGGCAGGAGTAGGCGAAAACTGCGAGTTTTGACGAGTTCCCGTAATCGGACCAAGGGGTTCGATCCCGAAACGTTCGGATCACAGCGGGACCCAAAATAAGTGACTAATAGCATACAAAACGGGCCGGAGTAGGCAAAAACTGGGAGTTTTGACGAGTTCCCGTAACCGTTCCTCGGGGTTCCGAAAACGTTCGGATCACAGCGGGATCCAAAATCATTGAGCAATAGCATACAGAACGAGCCAGAATAGGCCGAAACTGCTAGTTTTGACGAGTTCCCCGTAACCGGACCCCGAGGTTCCGGAAACATTCGGATCACAGCGGGACCCTAAATCAGTGACTAATAGCATACAAAACTGGCTGGACTAGGCCAAAACTGCGAGTTTTGATGAGCTCCCCTAACCGGACCCAGGGGTTCCCAAAACGTTCGGATCGCAGCGGGATCCAAAATCAGTGAGCAATAGCATGCAGAACTAGCCAGAATAGGCCAAAACTGCGAGTTTTGACGAGTTCGCTGTAACCGGACCCCGATGATTTCGGAAACATCCGGATCACAGCGGGACCCAAAATCAGTGACTAAGTGCATAGAAAACATGCCGAAATAAGCCAAAACTGTGAGTTTTGACGAGTTCTGCGTAACTGGACCCCGGGGTTCCCAAAATGTTTGGATTGCAGGAGGACCCAAAATAAGTGACTAATAGCATACAAACGTGTCCAAAACAGGCCAAAACTGCGAGTTCTGACCAGTTCCCCGTAACTAGACCTCGGGGTTCCCGAAACGTTCGGATCGCAGCGGGATCCAAAATTAGTGAGGAATAGCATACAGAACTAGCCAAAATATGCCAAAACTGCGAGTTTTGACGAGTTCCCCATAACCGGACCTCAAGGTCCGAAAACGTTTGGATCACAGCGGGACCCAAAATCAGTGAGTAATAGCATACAAAACTGGCTGGAATAGACCAAAACTACGAGTTTTTACGAGTTCCCCGTAACCAGACCCCGGGGTTCCCAAAACGTTCGGATCGCAGCAGGACCCAAAATCAGTGACTAATAGCATACAAAACTGGCCAATATAGGCCAAAACTGCGAGTTTTGACAAATTCCCCGTAACCGGACCCAAGGGTTCTCGAAGCGTTCAGATCACAGCGGGAACCAAAATCAGTGACTAATAGCATACAAAACTAGCCGGAGTAGGCAAAAACTGGGAGTTTTGACGAGGTCCCGTAACCGGACCCCGGGGTTCCGAAAACGTTTGGATCACAGCGGGATCCAAAATCATTGAGCAATAGCATATAGAACGAGCCAGAATAGGCCTAAACTGCTAGTTTTGATGAGTTCCCCGTAACCGGACCCCGAGGTTCCGGAAACATTCGGATCACAGCGGGACCCAAAATCAGTGACTAATAGCATACAAAACTGGCCGAAATAGGCCAAAACTGCGAGTTTTGACAAGTTCCCCATAACCGGACCCTGAGGTTCCCAAAACGTTCGGATCGCAGCAGGACCCAAAATCCGTGACGAATAGCATACAAAACTGGCGTGAATAGGTGAAAACTGCGAGTTTTGACGAGTTCCCCGTAACCGGACCCTAGGGTTCCCGAAGCGTTCAAATCACAACGGGACCCAAAATCAGTGACTAATAGCATACAAAACTGGTCGGAATAGGCCAAAACTGCGAGTTTTCGCGAGTTCCCCGTAACCGGACCACGTAGTTCCTTAAACGTCCGGAACACAACGGGACCCAAAATCAGTTAGTAATCGCGTACAAAATTGGCAGGAGTAGGCGAAAACTGCGAGTTTTGACGAGTTCCCGTAATCGGACCAAGGGGTTCGATCCCGAAACGTTCGGATCACAGCGGGACCCAAAATAAGTGACTAATAGCATACAAAACGGGCCGGAGTAGGCAAAAACTGGGAGTTTTGACGAGTTCCCGTAACCGTTCCCCGGGGTTCCGAAAACGTTCGGATCACAGCGGGATCCAAAATCATTGAGCAATAGCATACAGAACGAGCCAGAATAGGCCGAAACTGCTAGTTTTGACGAGTTCCCCGTAACCGGACCCCGAGGTTCCGGAAACATTCGGATCACAGCGGGACCCAAAATCAGTGACTAATAGCATACAAAACTGGCTGGACTAGGCCAAAACTGCGAGTTTTGATGAGCTCCCCTAACCGGACCCAGGGGTTCCCAAAACGTTCGGATCGCAGCGGGATCCAAAATCAGTGAGCAATAGCATGCAGAACTAGCCAGAATAGGCCAAAACTGCGAGTTTTGACGAGTTCGCTGTAACCGGACCCCGATGATTTCGGAAACATCCGGATCACAGCGGGACCCAAAATCAATGACTAAGTGCATAGAAAACATGCCGAAATAAGCCAAAACTGTGAGGTTTGACGAGTTCTGCGTAACTGGACCCCGGGGTTCCCAAAATTTTTGGATTGCAGGAGGACCCAAAATAAGTGACTAATAGCATACAAACGTGTCCAAAACAGGCCAAAACTGCGAGTTTTGACCAGTTCCCCGTAACTAGACCTCGGGGTTCCCGAAACGTTCGGATCGCAGCGGGATCCAAAATCAGTGAAGAATAGCATACACAACTAGCCAAAATATGCCAAAACTGCGAGTTTTGACGAGTTCCCCATAACCGGACCTCAAGGTCCGGAAACGTTTGGATCACAGCGGGACCCAAAATCAGTGAGTAATAGCATACAAAACTGGCTGGAATAGACCAAAACTACGAGTTTTTACGAGTTCCCCGTAACCAGACCACGGGGTTCCCAAAACGTTCGGATCGCAGCAGGACCCAAAATCAGTGACTAATAGCATACAAAACTGGCCAATATAGGCCAAAACTGCGAGTTTTGACAAATTCCCCGTAACCGGACCCAAGGGTTCTCGAAGCGTTCAGATCACAGCGGGAACCAAAATCAATGACTAATAGCATACAAAACTAGCCGGAGTAGGCAAAAACTGGGAGTTTTGACGAGGTCCCGTAACCGGACCCCGGGGTTCCGAAAACGTTCGGATCACAGCGGGATCCAAAATCATTGAGCAATAGCATACAGAACGAGCCAGAATAGGCCTAAACTACTAGTTTTGATGAGTTCCCCGTAACCGGACCCCGAGGTTCCGGAAACATTCGGATCACAGCGGGACCCAAAATCAGTGACTAATAGCATACCAAACTGGCCGAAATAGGCCAAAACTGCGAGTTTTGACAAGTTCCCCATAACCGGACCCTGAGGTTCCCAAAACCTTCGGATCGCAGCAGGACCTAAAATCCGTGACGAATAGCATACAAAACTGGCGTGAATAGGTGAAAACTGCGAGTTTTGACGAGTTCCCGTAACCGGACCCTAGGGTTCCCGAAGCGTTCAAATCACAACGGGACCCAAAATCAGTGACTAATAGCATACAAAACTGGTCGGAATAGGCCAAAACTGCGAGTTTTCGCGAGTTCCCCGTAACCGGACCACGTAGTTCCTTAAACGTCCGGAACACAACGGGACCCAAAATCAGTTAGTAATAGCATACAAAATTGGCAGGAGTAGGCGAAAACTGCGAGTTTTGACGAGTTCCCGTAATCGGACCAAGGGGTTCGATCCCGAAACGTTCGGATCACAGCGGGACCCAAAATAAGTGACTAATAGCATACAAAACGGGCCGGAGTAGGCAAAAACTGGGAGTTTTGACGAGTTCCCGTAACCGGTCCCCGGGGTTCCGAAAACGTTCGGATGACAGCGGGATCCAAAATCATTGAGCAATAGCATACAGAACGAGCCAGAATAGGCCGAAACTGCTAGTTTTGACGAGTTCCCCGTAACCGGACCCCGAGGTTCCGGAAACATTCGGATCACAGCGGGACCCTAAATCAGTGACTAATAGCATACAAAACTGGCTGGACTAGGCCAAAACTGCGAGTTTTGATGAGCTCCCCTAACCGGACCCAGGGGTTCCCAAAACGTTCGGATCGCAGCGGGATCCAAAATCAGTGAGCAATAGCATGCAGAACTAGCCAGAATAGGCCAAAACTGCGAGTTTTGACGAGTTCGCTGTAACCGGACCCCGATGATTTCGGAAACATCCGGATCACAGCGGGACCCAAAATCAGTGACTAAGTGCATAGAAAACATGCCGAAATAAGCCAAAACTGTGAGTTTTGACGAGTTCTGCGTAACTGGACCCCGGGGTTCCCAAAATTTTTGGATTGCAGGAGGACCCAAAATAAGTGACTAATAGCATACAAACGTGTCCAAAACAGGCCAAAACTGCGAGTTTTGACCAGTTCCCCGTAACTAGACCTCGGGGTTCCCGAAACGTTCGGATCGCAGCGGGATCCAAAATCAGTGAGGAATAGCATACACAACTAGCCAAAATATGCCAAAACTGCGAGTTTTGACGAGTTCCCCATAACCGGACCTCAAGGTCCGGAAACGTTTGGATCACAGCGGGACCCAAAATCAGTGAGTAATAGCATACAAAACTGGTTGGAATAGACCAAAACTACGAGTTTTTACGAGTTCCCCGTAACCAGACCCCGGGGTTCCCAAAACGTTCGGATCGCAGCAGGACCCAAAATCAGTGACTAATAGCATACAAAACTGGCCAATATAGGCCAAAACTGCGAGTTTTGACAAATTCCCCGTAACCGGACCCAAGGGTTCTCGAAGCGTTCAGATCACAGCGGGATCCAAAATCAGTGACTAATAGCATACAAAACTAGCCGGAGTAGGCAAAAACTGGGAGTTTTGACGAGGTCCCGTAACCGGACCCCGGGGTTCCGAAAACGTTCGGATCACAGCGGGATCCAAAATCATTGAGCAATAGCATACAGAACGAGCCAGAATAGGCCTAAACTACTAGTTTTGATGAGTTCCCCGTAACCGGACCCCGAGGTTCCGGAAACATTCGGATCACAGCGGGACCCAAAATCAGTGACTAATAGCATACCAAACTGGCCGAAATAGGCCAAAACTGCGAGTTTTGACAAGTTCCCCATAACCGGACCCTGAGGTTCCCAAAACCTTCGGATCGCAGCAGGACCCAAAATCCGTGACGAATAGCATACAAAACTGGCGTGAATAGGTGAAAACTGCGAGTTTTGACGAGTTCCCGTAACCGGACCCTAGGGTTCCCGAAGCGTTCAAATCACAACGGGACCCAAAATCAGTGACTAATAGCATACAAAACTGGTCGGAATAGGCCAAAACTGCGAGTTTTCGCGAGTTCCCCGTAACCGGACCACGTAGTTCCTTAAACGTCCGGAACACAACGGGACCCAAACTCAGTTAGTAATAGCATACAAAATTGGCAGGAGTAGGCGAAAACTGCGAGTTTTGACGAGTTCCCGTAATCGGACCAAGGGGTTCGATCCCGAAACGTTCGGATCACAGCGGGACCCAAAATAAGTGACTAATAGCATACAAAACGGGCCGGAGTAGGCAAAAACTGGGAGTTTTGACGAGTTCCCGTAACCGGTCCCCGGGGTTCCGAAAACGTTCGGATCACAGCGGGATCCAAAATCATTGAGCAATAGCATACAGAACGAGCCAGAATAGGCCGAAACTGCTAGTTTTGACGAGTTCCCCGTAACCGGACCCCGAGGTTCCGGAAACATTCGGATCACAGCGGGACCCAAAATCAGTGACTAATAGCATACAAAACTGGCTGGACTAGGCCAAAACTGCGAGTTTTGATGAGCTCCCCTAACCGGACCCAGGGGTTCCCAAAACGTTCGGATCGCAGCGGGATCCAAAATCAGTGAGCAATAGCATGCAGAACTAGCCAGAATAGGCCAAAACTGCGAGTTTTGACGAGTTCGCTGTAACCGGACCCCGATGATTTCGGAAACATCCGGATCACAGCGGGACCCAAAATCAGTGACTAAGTGCATAGAAAACATGCCGAAATAAGCCAAAACTGTGAGTTTTGACGAGTTCTGCGTAACTGGACCCCGGGGTTCCCAAAATTTTTGGATTGCAGGAGGACCCAAAATAAGTGACTAATAGCATACAAACGTGTCCAAAACAGGCCAAAACTGCGAGTTTTGACCAGTTCCCCGTAACTAGACCTCGGGGTTCCCGAAACGTTCGGATCGCAGCGGGATCCAAAATCAGTGAGGAATAGCATACACAACTAGCCAAAATATGCCAAAACTGCGAGTTTTGACGAGTTCCCCATAACCGGACCTCAAGGTCCGGAAACGTTTGGATCACAGCGGGACCCAAAATCAGTGAGTAATAGCATACAAAACTGGCTGGAATAGACCAAAACTACGAGTTTTTACGAGTTCCCCGTAACCAGACCCCGGGGTTCCCAAAACGTTCGGATCGCAGCAGGACCCAAAATCAGTGACTAATAGCATACAAAACTGGCCAATATAGGCCAAAACTGCGAGTTTTGACAAATTCCCCGTAACCGGACCCAAGGGTTCTCGAAGCGTTCAGATCACAGCGGGAACCAAAATCAGTGACTAATAGCATACAAAACTAGCCGGAGTAGGCAAAAACTGGGAGTTTTGACGAGGTCCCGTAACCGGACCCCGGGGTTCCGAAAACGTTCGGATCACAGCGGGATCCAAAATCATTGAGCAATAGCATACAGAACGAGCCAGAATAGGCCTAAACTACTAGTTTTGATGAGTTCCCCGTAACCGGACCCCGAGGTTCCGGAAACATTCGGATCACAGCGGGACCCAAAATCAGTGACTAATAGCATACCAAACTGGCCGAAATAGGCCAAAACTGCGAGTTTTGACAAGTTCCCCATAACCGGACCCTGAGGTTCCCAAAACCTTCGGATCGCAGCAGGACCCAAAATCCGTGACGAATAGCATACAAAACTGGCGTGAATAGGTGAAAACTGCGAGTTTTGACGAGTTCCCGTAACCGGACCCTAGGGTTCCCGAAGCGTTCAAATCACAACGGGACCCAAAATCAGTGACTAATAGCATACAAAACTGGTCGGAATAGGCCAAAACTGCGAGTTTTCGCGAGTTCCCCGTAACCGGACCACGTAGTTCCTTAAACGTCCGGAACACAACGGGACCCAAAATCAGTTAGTAATAGCATACAAAATTGGCAGGAGTAGGCGAAAACTGCGAGTTTTGACGAGTTCCCGTAATCGGACCAAGGGGTTCGATCCCGAAACGTTCGGATCACAGCGGGACCCAAAATAAGTGACTAATAGCATACAAAACGGGCCGGAGTAGGCAAAAACTGGGAGTTTTGACGAGTTCCCGTAACCGGTCCCCGGGGTTCCGAAAACGTTCGGATCACAGCGGGATCCAAAATCATTGAGCAATAGCATACAGAACGAGCCAGAATAGGCCGAAACTGCTAGTTTTGACGAGTTCCCCGTAACCGGACCCCGAGGTTCCGGAAACATTCGGATCACAGCGGGACCCAAAATCAGTGACTAATAGCATACAAAACTGGCTGGACTAGGCCAAAACTGCGAGTTTTGATGAGTTCCCCTAACCGGACCCAGGGGTTCCCAAAACGTTCGGATCGCAGCGGGATCCAAAATCAGTGAGCAATAGCATGCAGAACTAGCCAGAATAGGCCAAAACTGCGAGTTTTGACGAGTTCGCTGTAACCGGACCCCGATGATTTCGGAAACATCCGGATCACAGCGGGACCCAAAATCAGTGACTAAGTGCATAGAAAACATGCCGAAAATAGCCAAAACTGTGAGTTTTGACGAGTTCTGCGTAACTGGACCCCGGGGTTCCCAAAATTTTTGGATTGCAGGAGGACCCAAAATAAGTGACTAATAGCATACAAACGTGTCCAAAACAGGCCAAAACTGCGAGTTTTGACCAGTTCCCCGTAACTAGACCTCGGGGTTCCCGAAACGTTCGGATCGCAGCGGGATCCAAAATCAGTGAGGAATAGCATACACAACTAGCCAAAATATGCCAAAACTGCGAGTTTTGACGAGTTCCCCATAACCGGACCTCAAGGTCCGGAAACGTTTGGATCACAGCGGGACCCAAAATCAGTGAGTAATAGCATACAAAACTGGCTGGAATAGACCAAAACTACGAGTTTTTACGAGTTCCCCGTAACCAGACCCCGGGGTTCCCAAAACGTTCGGATCGCAGCAGGACCCAAAATCAGTGACTAATAGCATACAAAACTGGCCAATATAGGCCAAAACTGCGAGTTTTGACAAATTCCCCGTAACCGGACCCAAGGGTTCTCGAAGCGTTCAGATCACAGCGGGAACCAAAATCAGTGACTAATAGCATACAAAACTAGCCGGAGTAGGCAAAAACTGGGAGTTTTGACGAGGTCCCGTAACCGGACCCCGGGGTTCCGAAAACGTTCGGATCACAGCGGGATCCAAAATCATTGAGCAATAGCATACAGAACGAGCCAGAATAGGCCTAAACTACTAGTTTTGATGAGTTCCCCGTAACCGGACCCCGAGGTTCCGGAAACATTCGGATCACAGCGGGACCCAAAATCAGTGACTAATAGCATACCAAACTGGCCGAAATAGGCCAAAACTGCGAGTTTTGACAAGTTCCCCATAACCGGACCCTGAGGTTCCCAAAACCTTCGGATCGCAGCAGGACCCAAAATCCGTGACGAATAGCATACAAAACTGGCGTGAATAGGTGAAAACTGCGAGTTTTGACGAGTTCCCGTAACCGGACCCTAGGGTTCCCGAAGCGTTCAAATCACAACGGGACCCAAAATCAGTGACTAATAGCATACAAAACTGGTCGGAATAGGCCAAAACTGCGAGTTTTCGCGAGTTCCCCGTAACCGGACCACGTAGTTCCTTAAACGTCCGGAACACAACGGGACCCAAAATCAGTTAGTAATAGCATACAAAATTGGCAGGAGTAGGCGAAAACTGCGAGTTTTGACGAGTTCCCGTAATCGGACCAAGGGGTTCGATCCCGAAACGTTCGGATCACAGCGGGACCCAAAATAAGTGACTAATAGCATACAAAACGGGCCGGAGTAGGCAAAAACTGGGAGTTTTGACGAGTTCCCGTAACCGGTCCCCGGGGTTCCGAAAACGTTCGGATCACAGCGGGATCCAAAATCATTGAGCAATAGCATACAGAACGAGCCAGAATAGGCCGAAACTGCTAGTTTTGACGAGTTCCCCGTAACCGGACCCCGAGGTTCCGGAAACATTCGGATCACAGCGGGACCCAAAATCAGTGACTAATAGCATACAAAACTGGCTGGACTAGGCCAAAACTGCGAGTTTTGATGAGTTCCCCTAACCGGACCCAGGGGTTCCCAAAACGTTCGGATCGCAGCGGGATCCAAAATCAGTGAGCAATAGCATGCAGAACTAGCCAGAATAGGCCAAAACTGCGAGTTTTGACGAGTTCGCTGTAACCGGACCCCGATGATTTCGGAAACATCCGGATCACAGCGGGACCCAAAATCAGTGACTAAGTGCATAGAAAACATGCCGAAAATAGCCAAAACTGTGAGTTTTGACGAGTTCTGCGTAACTGGACCCCGGGGTTCCCAAAATTTTTGGATTGCAGGAGGACCCAAAATAAGTGACTAATAGCATACAAACGTGTCCAAAACAGGCCAAAACTGCGAGTTTTGACCAGTTCCCCGTAACTAGACCTCGGGGTTCCCGAAACGTTCGGATCGCAGCGGGATCCAAAATCAGTGAGGAATAGCATACACAACTAGCCAAAATATGCCAAAACTGCGAGTTTTGACGAGTTCCCCATAACCGGACCTCAAGGTCCGGAAACGTTTGGATCACAGCGGGACCCAAAATCAGTGAGTATAGCATACAAAACTGGCTGGAATAGACCAAAACTACGAGTTTTTACGAGTTCCCCGTAACCAGACCCCGGGGTTCCCAAAACGTTCGGATCGCAGCAGGACCCAAAATCAGTGACTAATAGCATACAAAACTGGCCAATATAGGCCAAAACTGCGAGTTTTGACAAATTCCCCGTAACCGGACCCAAGGGTTCTCGAAGCGTTCAGATCACAGCGGGAACCAAAATCAGTGACTAATAGCATACAAAACTAGCCGGAGTAGGCAAAAACTGGGAGTTTTGACGAGGTCCCGTAACCGGACCCCGGGGTTCCAAAAACGTTCGGATCACAGCGGGATCCAAAATCATTGAGCTATTGAGCAATAGCATACAGAACGAGCCAGAATAGGCCTAAACTACTAGTTTTGATGAGTTCCCCGTAACCGGACCCCGAGGTTCCGGAAACATTCGGATCACAGCGGGACCCAAAATCAGTGACTAATAGCATACCAAACTGGCCGAAATAGGCCAAAACTGCGAGTTTTGACAAGTTCCCCATAACCGGGCCCTGAGGTTCCCAAAACCTTCGGATCGCAGCAGGACCCAAAATCCGTGACGAATAGCATACAAAACTGGCGTGAATAGGTGAAAACTGCGAGTTTTGACGAGTTCCCGTAACCGGACCCTAGGGTTCCCGAAGCGTTCAAATCACAACGGGACCCAAAATCAGTGACTAATAGCATACAAAACTGGTCGGAATAGGCCAAAACTGCGAGTTTTCGCGAGTTCCCCGTAACCGGACCACGTAGTTCCTTAAACGTCCGGAACACGACGGGACCCAAAATCAGTTAGTAATAGCATACAAAATTGGCAGGAGTAGGCGAAAACTGCGAGTTTTGACGAGTTCCCGTAATCGGACCAAGGGGTTCGATCCCGAAACGTTCGGATCACAGCGGGACCCAAAATAAGTGACTAATAGCATACAAAACGGGCCGGAGTAGGCAAAAACTGGGAGTTTTGACGAGTTCCCATAACCGGTCCCCGGGGTTCCGAAAACGTTCGGATCACAGCGGGATCCAAAATCATTGAGCAATAGCATACAGAACGAGCCAGAATAGGCCGAAACTGCTAGTTTTGACGAGTTCCCCGTAACCGGACCCCGAGGTTCCGGAAACATTCGGATCACAGCGGGACCCAAAATCAGTGACTAATAGCATACAAAACTGGCTGGACTAGGCCAAAACTGCGAGTTTTGATGAGTTCCCCTAACCGGACCCAGGGGTTCCCAAAACGTTCGGATCGCAGCGGGATCCAAAATCAGTGAGCAATAGCATGCAGAACTAGCCAGAATAGGCCAAAACTGCGAGTTTTGACGAGTTCGCTGTAACCGGACCCCGATGATTTCGGAAACATCCGGATCACAGCGGGACCCAAAATCAGTGACTAAGTGCATAGAAAACATGCCGAAATAAGCCAAAACTGTGAGTTTTGACGAGTTCTGCGTAACTGGACCCCGGGGTTCCCAAAATTTTTGGATTGCAGGAGGACCCAAAATAAGTGACTAATAGCATACAAACGTGTCCAAAACAGGCCAAAACTGCGAGTTTTGACCAGTTCCCCGTAACTAGACCTCGGGGTTCCCGAAACGTTCGGATCGCAGCGGGATCCAAAATCAGTGAGGAATAGCATACACAACTAGCCAAAATATGCCAAAACTGCGAGTTTTGACGAGTTCCCCATAACCGGACCTCAAGGTCCGGAAACGTTTGGATCACAGCGGGACCCAAAATCAGTGAGTAATAGCATACAAAACTGGCTGGAATAGACCAAAACTACGAGTTTTTACGAGTTCCCCGTAACCAGACCCCGGGGTTCCCAAAACGTTCGGATCGCAGCAGGACCCAAAATCAGTGACTAATAGCATACAAAACTGGCCAATATAGGCCAAAACTGCGAGTTTTGACAAATTCCCCGTAACCGGACCCAAGGGTTCTCGAAGCGTTCAGATCACAGCGGGAACCAAAATCAGTGACTAATAGCATACAAAACTAGCGAGAGTAGGCAAAAACAGGGAGTTTTGACGAGGTCCCGTAACCGGACCCCGGGGTTCCGAAAACGTTCGGATCACAGCGGGATCCAAAATCATTGAGCAATAGCATACAGAACGAGCCAGAATAGGCCTAAACTACTAGTTTTGATGAGTTCCCCGTAACCGGACCCCGAGGATCCGGAAACATTCGGATCACAGCGGGACCCAAAATCAGTGACTAATAGCATACCAAACTGGCCGAAATAGGCCAAAACTGCGAGTTTTGACAAGTTCCCCATAACCGGACCCTGAGGTTCCCAAAACCTTCGGATCGCAGCAGGACCCAAAATCCGTGACGAATAGCATACAAAACTGGCGTGAATAGGTGAAAACTGCGAGTTTTGACGAGTTCCCGTAACCGGACCCTAGGGTTCCCGAAGCGTTCAAATCACAACGGGACCCAAAATCAGTGACTAATAGCATACAAAACTGGTCGGAATAGGCCAAAACTGCGAGTTTTCGCGAGTTCCCCGTAACCGGACCACGTAGTTCCTTAAACGTCCGGAACACAACGGGACCCAAAATCAGTTAGTAATAGCATACAAAATTGGCAGGAGTAGGCGAAAACTGCGAGTTTTGACGAGTTCCCGTAATCGGACCAAGGGGTTCGATCCCGAAACGTTCGGATCACAGCGGGACCCAAAATAAGTGACTAATAGCATACAAAACGGGCCGGAGTAGGCAAAAACTGGGAGTTTTGACGAGTTCCCGTAACCGGTCCCCGGGGTTCCGAAAACGTCCGGATCACAGCGGGATCCAAAATCATTGAGCAATAGCATACAGAACGAGCCAGAATAGGCCGAAACTGCTAGTTTTGACGAGTTCCCCGTAACCGGACCCCGAGGTTCCGGAAACATTCGGATCACAGCGGGACCCAAAATCAGTGACTAATAGCATACAAAACTGGCTGGACTAGGCCAAAACTGCGAGTTTTGATGAGTTCCCCTAACCGGACCCAGGGGTTCCCAAAACGTTCGGATCGCAGCGGGATCCAAAATCAGTGAGCAATAGCATGCAGAACTAGCCAGAATAGGCCAAAACTGCGAGTTTTGACGAGTTCGCTGTAACCGGACCCCGATGATTTCGGAAACATCCGGATCACAGCGGGACCCAAAATCAGTGACTAAGTGCATAGAAAACATGCCGAAATAAGCCAAAACTGTGAGTTTTGACGAGTTCTGCGTAACTGGACCCCGGGGTTCCCAAAATTTTTGGATTGCAGGAGGACCCAAAATAAGTGACTAATAGCATACAAACGTGTCCAAAACAGGCCAAAACTGCGAGTTTTGACCAGTTCCCCGTAACTAGACCTCGGGGTTCCCGAAACGTTCGGATCGCAGCGGGATCCAAAATCAGTGAGGAATAGCATACACAACTAGCCAAAATATGCCAAAACTGCGAGTTTTGACGAGTTCCCCATAACCGGACCTCAAGGTCCGGAAACGTTTGGATCACAGCGGAACCCAAAATCAGTGAGTAATAGCATACAAAACTGGCTGGAATAGACCAAAACTACGAGTTTTTACGAGTTCCCCGTAACCAGACCCCGGGGTTCCCAAAACGTTCGGATCGCAGCAGGACCCAAAATCAGTGACTAATAGCATACAAAACTGGCCAATATAGGCCAAAACTGCGAGTTTTGACAAATTCCCCGTAACCGGACCCAAGGGTTCTCGAAGCGTTCAGATCACAGCGGGAACCAAAATCAGTGACTAATAGCATACAAAACTAGCCGGAGTAGGCAAAAACTGGGAGTTTTGACGAGGTCCCGTAACCGGACCCCGGGGTTCCGAAAACGTTCGGATCACAGCGGGATCCAAAATCATTGAGCAATAGCATACAGAACGAGCCAGAATAGGCCTAAACTACTAGTTTTGATGAGTTCCCCGTAACCGGACCCCGAGGTTCCGGAAACATTCGGATCACAGCGGGACCCAAAATCAGTGACTAATAGCATACCAAACTGGCCGAAATAGGCCAAAACTGCGAGTTTTGACAAGTTCCCCATAACCGGACCCTGAGGTTCCCAAAACCTTCGGATCGCAGAAGGACCCAAAATCCGTGACGAATAGCATACAAAACTGGCGTGAATAGGTGAAAACTGCGAGTTTTGACGAGTTCCCGTAACCGGACCCTAGGGTTCCCGAAGCGTTCAAATCACAACGGGACCCAAAATCAGTGACTAATAGCATACAAAACTGGTCGGAATAGGCCAAAACTGCGAGTTTTCGCGAGTTCCCCGTAACCGGACCACGTAGTTCCTTAAACGTCCGGAACACAACGGGACCCAAAATCAGTTAGTAATAGCATACAAAATTGGCAGGAGTAGGCGAAAACTGCGAGTTTTGACGAGTTCCCGTAATCGGACCAAGGGGTTCGATCCCGAAACGTTCGGATCACAGCGGGACCCAAAATAAGTGACTAATAGCATACAAAACGGGCCGGAGTAGGCAAAAACTGGGAGTTTTGACGAGTTCCCGTAACCGGTCCCCGGGGTTCCGAAAACGTCCGGATCACAGCGGGATCCAAAATCATTGAGCAATAGCATACAGAACGAGCCAGAATAGGCCGAAACTGCTAGTTTTCACGAGTTCCCCGTAACCGGACCCCGAGGTTCCGGAAACATTCGGATCACAGCGGGACCCAAAATCAGTGACTAATAGCATGCAAAACTGGCTGGACTAGGCCAAAACTGCGAGTTTTGATGAGTTCCCCTAACTGGACCCAGGGGTTCCCAAAACGTTCGGATCGCAGCGGGATCCAAAATCAGTGAGCAATGGCATGCAGAACTAGCCAGAATAGGCCAAAACTGCGAGTTTTGACGAGTTCGCTGTAACCGGACCCCGATGATTTCGGAAACATCCGGATCACAGCGGGACCCAAAATCAGTGACTAAGTGCATAGAAAACATGCCGAAATAAGCCAAAACTGTGAGTTTTGACGAGTTCTGCGTAACTGGACCCCGGGGTTCCCAAAATTTTTGGATTGCAGGAGGACCCAAAATAAGTGACTAATAGCATACAAACGTGTCCAAAACAGGCCAAAACTGCGAGTTTTGACCAGTTCCCCGTAACTAGACCTCGGGGTTCCCGAAACGTTCGGATCGCAGCGGGATCCAAAATCAGTGAGGAATAGCATACACAACTAGCCAAAATATGCCAAAACTGCGAGTTTTGACGAGTTCCCCATAACCGGACCTCAAGGTCCGGAAACGTTTGGATCACAGCGGGACCCAAAATCAGTGAGTAATAGCATACAAAACTGGCTGGAATAGACCAAAACTACGAGTTTTTACGAGTTCCCCGTAACCAGACCCCGGGGTTCCCAAAACGTTCGGATCGCAGCAGGACCCAAAATCAGTGACTAATAGCATACAAAACTGGCCAATATAGGCCAAAACTGCGAGTTTTGACAAATTCCCCGTAACCGGACCCAAGGGTTCTCGAAGCGTTCAGATCACAGCGGGAACCAAAATCAGTGACTAATAGCATACAAAACTAGCCGGAGTAGGCAAAAACTGGGAGTTTTGACGAGGTCCCGTAACCGGACCCCGGGGTTCCGAAAACGTTCGGATCACAGCGGGATCCAAAATCATTGAGCAATAGCATACAGAACGAGCCAGAATAGGCCTAAACTACTAGTTTTGATGAGTTCCCCGTAACCGGACCCCGAGGTTCCGGAAACATTCGGATCACAGCGGGACCCAAAATCAGTGACTAATAGCATACCAAACTGGCCGAAATAGGCCAAAACTGCGAGTTTTGACAAGTTCCCCATAACCGGACCCTGAGGTTCCCAAAACCTTCGGATCGCAGCAGGACCCAAAATCCGTGACGAATAGCATACAAAACTGGCGTGAATAGGTGAAAACTGCGAGTTTTGACGAGTTCCCGTAACCGGACCCTAGGGTTCCCGAAGCGTTCAAATCACAACGGGACCCAAAATCAGTGACTAATAGCATACAAAACTGGTCGGAATAGGCCAAAACTGCGAGTTTTCGCGAGTTCCCCGTAACCGGACCACGTAGTTCCTTAAACGTCCGGAACACAACGGGACCCAAAATCAGTTAGTAATAGCATACAAAATTGGCAGGAGTAGGCGAAAACTGCGAGTTTTGACGAGTTCCCGTAATCGGACCAAGGGGTTCGATCCCGAAACGTTCGGATCACAGCGGGACCCAAAATAAGTGACTAATAGCATACAAAACGGGCCGGAGTAGGCAAAAACTGGGAGTTTTGACGAGTTCCCGTAACCGGTCCCCGGGGTTCCGAAAACGTCCGGATCACAGCGGGATCCAAAATCATTGAGCAATAGCATACAGAACGAGCCAGAATAGGCCGAAACTGCTAGTTTTCACGAGTTCCCCGTAACCGGACCCCGAGGTTCCGGAAACATTCGGATCACAGCGGGACCCAAAATCAGTGACTAATAGCATGCAAAACTGGCTGGACTAGGCCAAAACTGCGAGTTTTGATGAGTTCCCCTAACCGGACCCAGGGGTTCCCAAAACGTTCGGATCGCAGCGGGATCCAAAATCAGTGAGCAATAGCATGCAGAACTAGCCAGAATAGGCCAAAACTGCGAGTTTTGACGAGTTCGCTGTAACCGGACCCCGATGATTTCGGAAACATCCGGATCACAGCGGGACCCAAAATCAGTGACTAAGTGCATAGAAAACATGCCGAAATAAGCCAAAACTGTGAGTTTTGACGAGTTCTGCGTAACTGGACCCCGGGGTTCCCAAAATTTTTGGATTGCAGGAGGACCCAAAATAAGTGACTAATAGCATACAAACGTGTCCAAAACAGGCCAAAACTGCGAGTTTTGACCAGTTCCCCGTAACTAGACCTCGGGGTTCCCGAAACGTTCGGATCGCAGCGGGATCCAAAATCAGTGAGGAATAGCATACACAACTAGCCAAAATATGCCAAAACTGCGAGTTTTGACGAGTTCCCCATAACCGGACCTCAAGGTCCGGAAACGTTTGGATCACAGCGGGACCCAAAATCAGTGAGTAATAGCATACAAAACTGGCTGGAATAGACCAAAACTACGAGTTTTTAAGATGTTCCCCGTAACCAGACCCCGGGGTTCCCAAAACGTTCGGATCGCAGCAGGACCCAAAATCAGTGACTAATAGCATACAAAACTGGCCAATATAGGCCAAAACTGCGAGTTTTGACAAATTCCCCGTAACCGGACCCAAGGGTTCTCGAAGCGTTCAGATCACAGCGGGAACCAAAATCAGTGACTAATAGCATACAAAACTAGCCGGAGTAGGCAAAAACTGGGAGTTTTGACGAGGTCCCGTAACCGGACCCCGGGGTTCCGAAAACGTTCGGATCACAGCGGGATCCAAAATCATTGAGCAATAGCATACAGAACGAGCCAGAATAGGCCTAAACTACTAGTTTTGATGAGTTCCCCGTAACCGGACCCCGAGGTTCCGGAAACATTCGGATCACAGCGGGACCCAAAATCAGTGACTAATAGCATACCAAACTGGCCGAAATAGGCCAAAACTGCGAGTTTTGACAAGTTCCCCATAACCGGACCCTGAGGTTCCCAAAACCTTCGGATCGCAGCAGGACCCAAAATCCGTGACGAATAGCATACAAAACTGGCGTGAATAGGTGAAAACTGCGAGTTTTGACGAGTTCCCGTAACCGGACCCTAGGGTTCCCGAAGCGTTCAAATCACAACGGGACCCAAAATCAGTGACTAATAGCATACAAAACTGGTCGGAATAGGCCAAAACTGCGAGTTTTCGCGAGTTCCCCGTAACCGGACCACGTAGTTCCTTAAACGTCCGGAACACAACGGGACCCAAAATCAGTTAGTAATAGCATACAAAATTGGCAGGAGTAGGCGAAAACTGCGAGTTTTGACGAGTTCCCGTAATCGGACCAAGGGGTTCGATCCCGAAACGTTCGGATCACAGCGGGACCCAAAATAAGTGACTAATAGCATACAAAACGGGCCGGAGTAGGCAAAAACTGGGAGTTTTGACGAGTTCCCATAACCGGTCCCCGGGGTTCCGAAAACGTTCGGATCACAGCGGGATCCAAAATCATTGAGCAATAGCATACAGAACGAGCCAGAATAGGCCGAAACTGCTAGTTTTGACGAGTTCCCCGTAACCGGACCCCGAGGTTCCGGAAACATTCGGATCACAGCGGGACCCAAAATCAGTGACTAATAGCATACAAAACTGGCTGGACTAGGCCAAAACTGCGAGTTTTGATGAGTTCCCCTAACCGGACCCAGGGGTTCCCAAAACGTTCGGATCGCAGCGGGATCCAAAATCAGTGAGCAATAGCATGCAGAACTAGCCAGAATAGGCCAAAACTGCGAGTTTTGACGAGTTCGCTGTAACCGGACCCCGATGATTTCGGAAACATCCGGATCACAGCGGGACCCAAAATCAGTGACTAAGTGCATAGAAAACATGCCGAAATAAGCCAAAACTGTGAGTTTTGACGAGTTCTGCGTAACTGGACCCCGGGGTTCCCAAAATTTTTGGATTGCAGGAGGACCCAAAATAAGTGACTAATAGCATACAAACGTGTCCAAAACAGGCCAAAACTGCGAGTTTTGACCAGTTCCCCGTAACTAGACCTCGGGGTTCCCGAAACGTTCGGATCGCAGCGGGATCCAAAATCAGTGAGGAATAGCATACACAACTAGCCAAAATATGCCAAAACTGCGAGTTTTGACGAGTTCCCCATAACCGGACCTCAAGGTCCGGAAACGTTTGGATCACAGCGGGACCCAAAATCAGTGAGTAATAGCATACAAAACTGGCTGGAATAGACCAAAACTACGAGTTTTTACGAGTTCCCCGTAACCAGACCCCGGGGTTCCCAAAACGTTCGGATCGCAGCAGGACCCAAAATCAGTGACTAATAGCATACAAAACTGGCCAATATAGGCCAAAACTGCGAGTTTTGACAAATTCCCCGTAACCGGACCCAAGGGTTCTCGAAGCGTTCAGATCACAGCGGGAACCAAAATCAGTGACTAATAGCATACAAAACTAGCCGGAGTAGGCAAAAACTGGGAGTTTTGACGAGGTCCCGTAACCGGACCCCGGGGTTCCGAAAACGTTCGGATCACAGCGGGATCCAAAATCATTGAGCAATAGCATACAGAACGAGCCAGAATAGGCCTAAACTACTAGTTTTAATGAGTTCCCCGTAACCGGACCCCGAGGATCCGGAAACATTCGGATCACAGCGGGACCCAAAATCAGTGACTAATAGCATACCAAACTGGCCGAAATAGGCCAAAACTGCGAGTTTTGACAAGTTCCCCATAACCGGACCCTGAGGTTCCCAAAACCTTCGGATCGCAGCAGGACCCAAAATCCGTGACGAATAGCATACAAAACTGGCGTGAATAGGTGAAAACTGCGAGTTTTGACGAGTTCCCGTAACCGGACCCTAGGGTTCCCGAAGCGTTCAAATCACAACGGGACCCAAAATCAGTGACTAATAGCATACAAAACTGGTCGGAATAGGCCAAAACTGCGAGTTTTCGCGAGTTCCCCGTAACCGGACCACGTAGTTCCTTAAACGTCCGGAACACAACGGGACCCAAAATCAGTTAGTAATAGCATACAAAATTGGCAGGAGTAGGCGAAAACTGCGAGTTTTGACGAGTTCCCGTAATCGGACCAAGGGGTTCGATCCCGAAACGTTCGGATCACAGCGGGACCCAAAATAAGTGACTAATAGCATACAAAACGGGCCGGAGTAGGCAAAAACTGGGAGTTTTGACGAGTTCCCGTAACCGGTCCCCGGGGTTCCGAAAACGTCCGGATCACAGCGGGATCCAAAATCATTGAGCAATAGCATACAGAACGAGCCAGAATAGGCCGAAACTGCTAGTTTTGACGAGTTCCCCGTAACCGGACCCCGAGGTTCCGGAAACATTCGGATCACAGCGGGACCCAAAATCAGTGACTAATAGCATACAAAACTGGCTGGACTAGGCCAAAACTGCGAGTTTTGATGAGTTCCCCTAACCGGACCCAGGGGTTCCCAAAACGTTCGGATCGCAGCGGGATCCAAAATCAGTGAGCAATAGCATGCAGAACTAGCCAGAATAGGCCAAAACTGCGAGTTTTGACGAGTTCGCTGTAACCGGACCCCGATGATTTCGGAAACATCCGGATCACAGCGGGACCCAAAATCAGTGACTAAGTGCATAGAAAACATGCCGAAATAAGCCAAAACTGTGAGTTTTGACGAGTTCTGCGTAACTGGACCCCGGGGTTCCCAAAATTTTTGGATTGCAGGAGGACCCAAAATAAGTGACTAATAGCATACAAACGTGTCCAAAACAGGCCAAAACTGCGAGTTTTGACCAGTTCCCCGTAACTAGACCTCGGGGTTCCCGAAACGTTCGGATCGCAGCGGGATCCAAAATCAGTGAGGAATAGCATACACAACTAGCCAAAATATGCCAAAACTGCGAGTTTTGACGAGTTCCCCATAACCGGACCTCAAGGTCCGGAAACGTTTGGATCACAGCGGGACCCAAAATCAGTGAGTAATAGCATACAAAACTGGCTGGAATAGACCAAAACTACGAGTTTTTACGAGTTCCCCGTAACCAGACCCCGGGGTTCCCAAAACGTTCGGATCGCAGCAGGACCCAAAATCAGTGACTAATAGCATACAAAACTGGCCAATATAGGCCAAAACTGCGAGTTTTGACAAATTCCCCGTAACCGGACCCAAGGGTTCTCGAAGCGTTCAGATCACAGCGGGAACCAAAATCAGTGACTAATAGCATACAAAACTAGCTGGAGTAGGCAAAAACTGGGAGTTTTGACGAGGTCCCGTAACCGGACCCCGGGGTTCCGAAAACGTTCGGATCACAGCGGGATCCAAAATCATTGAGCAATAGCATACAGAACGAGCCAGAATAGGCCTAAACTACTAGTTTTGATGAGTTCCCCGTAACCGGACCCCGAGGTTCCGGAAACATTCGGATCACAGCGGGACCCAAAATCAGTGACTAATAGCATACCAAACTGGCCGAAATAGGCCAAAACTGCGAGTTTTGACAAGTTCCCCATAACCGGACCCTGAGGTTCCCAAAACCTTCGGATCGCAGCAGGACCCAAAATCCGTGACGAATAGCATACAAAACTGGCGTGAATAGGTGAAAACTGCGAGTTTTGACGAGTTCCCGTAACCGGACCCTAGGGTTCCCGAAGCGTTCAAATCACAACGGGACCCAAAATCAGTGACTAATAGCATACAAAACTGGTCGGAATAGGCCAAAACTGCGAGTTTTCGCGAGTTCCCCGTAACCGGACCACGTAGTTCCTTAAACGTCCGGAACACAACGGGACCCAAAATCAGTTAGTAATAGCATACAAAATTGGCAGGAGTAGGCGAAAACTGCGAGTTTTGACGAGTTCCCGTAATCGGACCAAAGGGTTCGATCCCGAAACGTTCGGATCACAGCGGGACCCAAAATAAGTGACTAATAGCATACAAAACGGGCCGGAGTAGGCAAAAACAGGGAGTTTTGACGAGTTCCCGTAACCGTTCCCCGGGGTTCCGAAAACGTTCGGATCACAGCGGGATCCAAAATCATTGAGCAATAGCATACAGAACGAGCCAGAATAGGCCGAAACTGCTAGTTTTGACGAGTTCCCCGTAACCGGACCCCGAGGTTCCGGAAACATTCGGATCACAGCGGGACCCAAAATCAGTGACTAATAGCATACAAAACTGGCTGGACTAGGCCAAAACTGCGAGTTTTGATGAGTTCCCCTAACCGGACCCAGGGGTTCCCAAAACGTTCGGATCGCAGCGGGATCCAAAATCAGTGAGCAATAGCATGCAGAACTAGCCAGAATAGGCCAAAACTGCGAGTTTTGACGAGTTCGCTGTAACCGGACCCCGATGATTTCGGAAACATCCGGATCACAGCGGGACCCAAAATCAGTGACTAAGTGCATAGAAAACATGCCGAAATAAGCCAAAACTGTGAGTTTTGACGAGTTCTGCGTAACTGGACCCCGGGGTTCCCAAAATGTTTGGATTGCAGGAGGACCCAAAATAAGTGACTAATAGCATACAAACGTGTCCAAAACAGGCCAAAACTGCGAGTTTTGACCAGTTCCCCGTAACTAGACCTCGGGGTTCCCGAAACGTTCGGATCGCAGCGGGATCCAAAATCAGTGAGGAATAGCATACACAACTAGCCAAAATATGCCAAAACTGCGAGTTTTGACGAGTTCCCCATAACCGGACCTCAAGGTCCGGAAACGTTTGGATCACAGCGGGACCCAAAATCAGTGAGTAATAGCATACAAAACTGGCTGGAATAGACCAAAACTACGAGTTTTTACGAGTTCCCCGTAACCAGACCCCGGGGTTCCCAAAACGTTCGGATCGCAGCAGGACCCAAAATCAGTGACTAATAGCATACAAAACTGGCCAATATAGGCCAAAACTGCGAGTTTTGACAAATTCCCCGTAACCGGACCCAAGGGTTCTCGAAGCGTTCAGATCAGAGCGGGAACCAAAATCAGTGACTAATAGCATACAAAACTAGCCGGAGTAGGCAAAAACTGGGAGTTTTGACGAGGTCCCGTAACCGGACCCCGGGGTTCCGAAAACGTTCGGATCACAGCGGGATCCAAAATCATTGAGCAATAGCATACAGAACGAGCCAGAATAGGCCTAAACTACTAGTTTTGATGAGTTCCCCGTAACCGGACCCCGAGGTTCCGGAAACATTCGGATCACAGCGGGACCCAAAATCAGTGACTAATAGCATACCAAACTGGCCGAAATAGGCCAAAACTGCGAGTTTTGACAAGTTCCCCATAACCGGACCCTGAGGTTCCCAAAACCTTCGGATCGCAGCAGGACCCAAAATCCGTGACGAATAGCATACAAAACTGGCGTGAATAGGTGAAAACTGCGAGTTTTGACGAGTTCCCGTAACCGGACCCTAGGGTTCCCGAAGCGTTCAAATCACAACGGGACCCAAAATCAGTGACTAATAGCATACAAAACTGGTCGGAATAGGCCAAAACTGCGAGTTTTCGCGAGTTCCCCGTAACCGGACCACGTAGTTCCTTAAACGTCCGGAACACAACGGGACCCAAAATCAGTTAGTAATAGCATACAAAATTGGCAGGAGTAGGCGAAAACTGCGAGTTTTGACGAGTTCCCGTAATCGGACCAAGGGGTTCGATCCCGAAACGTTCGGATCACAGCGGGACCCAAAATAAGTGACTAATAGCATACAAAACGGGCCGGAGTAGGCAAAAACTGGGAGTTTTGACGAGTTCCCGTAACCGTTCCCCGGGGTTCCGAAAACGTTCGGATCACAGCGGGATCCAAAATCATTGAGCAATAGCATACAGAACGAGCCAGAATAGGCCGAAACTGCTAGTTTTGACGAGTTCCCCGTAACCGGACCCCGAGGTTCCGGAAACATTCGGATCACAGCGGGACCCAAAATCAGTGACTAATAGCATACAAAACTGGCTGGACTAGGCCAAAACTGCGAGTTTTGATGAGTTCCCCTAACCGGACCCAGGGGTTCCCAAAACGTTCGGATCGCAGCGGGATCCAAAATCAGTGAGCAATAGCATGCAGAACTAGCCAGAATAGGCCAAAACTGCGAGTTTTGACGAGTTCGCTGTAACCGGACCCCGATGATTTCGGAAACATCCGGATCACAGCAGGACCCAAAATCAGTGACTAAGTGCATAGAAAACATGCCGAAATAAGCCAAAACTGTGAGTTTTGACGAGTTCTGCGTAACTGGACCCCGGGGTTCCCAAAATGTTTGGATTGCAGGAGGACCCAAAATAAGTGACTAATAGCATACAAACGTGTCCAAAACAGGCCAAAACTGCGAGTTTTGACCAGTTCCCCGTAACTAGACCTCGGGGTTCCCGAAACGTTCGGATCGCAGCGGGATCCAAAATCAGTGAGGAATAGCATACACAACTAGCCAAAATATGCCAAAACTGCGAGTTTTGACGAGTTCCCCGTAACCGGACCTCAAGGTCCGGAAACGTTTGGATCACAGCGGGACCCAAAATCAGTGAGTAATAGCATACAAAACTGGCTGGAATAGACCAAAACTACGAGTTTTTACGAGTTCCCCGTAACCAGACCCCGGGGTTCCCAAAACGTTCGGATCGCAGCAGGACCCAAAATCAGTGACTAATAGCATACAAAACTGGCCAATATAGGCCAAAACTGCGAGTTTTGACAAATTCCCCGTAACCGGACCCAAGGGTTCTCGAAGCGTTCAGATCACAGCGGGAACCAAAATCAGTGACTAATAGCATACAAAACTAGCCGGAGTAGGCAAAAACTGGGAGTTTTGACGAGGTCCCGTAACCGGACCCCGGGGTTCCGAAAACGTTCGGATCACAGCGGGATCCAAAATCATTGAGCAATAGCATACAGAACGAGCCAGAATAGGCCTAAACTACTAGTTTTGATGAGTTCCCCGTAACCGGACCCCGAGGTTCCGGAAACATTCGGATCACAGCGGGACCCAAAATCAGTGACTAATAGCATACCAAACTGGCCGAAATAGGCCAAAACTGCGAGTTTTGACAAGTTCCCCATAACCGGACCCTGAGGTTCCCAAAACCTTCGGATCGCAGCAGGACCCAAAATCCGTGACGAATAGCATACAAAACTGGCGTGAATAGGTGAAAACTGCGAGTTTTGACGAGTTCCCGTAACCGGACCCTAGGGTTCCCGAAGCGTTCAAATCACAACGGGACCCAAAATCAGTGACTAATAGCATACAAAACTGGTCGGAATAGGCCAAAACTGCGAGTTTTCACGAGTTCCCCGTAACCGGACCACGTAGTTCCTTAAACGTCCGGAACACAACGGGACCCAAAATCAGTTAGTAATAGCATACAAAATTGGCAGGACTAGGCGAAAACTGCGAGTTTTGACGAGTTCCCGTAATCGGACCAAGGGGTTCGATCCCGAAACGTTCGGATCACAGCGGGACCCAAAATAAGTGACTAATAGCATACAAAACGGGCCGGAGTAGGCAAAAACTGGGAGTTTTGACGAGTTCCCGTAACCGTTCCCCGGGGTTCCGAAAACGTTCGGATCACAGCGGGATCCAAAATCATTGAGCAATAGCATACAGAACGAGCCAGAATAGGCCGAAACTGCTAGTTTTGACGAGTTCCCCGTAACCGGACCCCGAGGTTCCGGAAACATTCGGATCACAGCGGGACCCAAAATCAGTGACTAATAGCATACAAAACTGGCTGGACTAGGCCAAAACTGCGAGTTTTGATGAGTTCCCCTAACCGGACCCAGGGGTTCCCAAAACGTTCGGATCGCAGCGGGATCCAAAATCAGTGAGCAATAGCATGCAGAACTAGCCAGAATAGGCCAAAACTGCGAGTTTTGACGAGTTCGCTGTAACCGGACCCCGATGATTTCGGAAACATCCGGATCACAGCAGGACCCAAAATCAGTGACTAAGTGCATAGAAAACATGCCGAAATAAGCCAAAACTGTGAGTTTTGACGAGTTCTGCGTAACTGGACCCCGGGGTTCCCAAAATGTTTGGATTGCAGGAGGACCCAAAATAAGTGACTAATAGCATACAAACGTGTCCAAAACAGGCCAAAACTGCGAGTTTTGACCAGTTCCCCGTAACTAGACCTCGGGGTTCCCGAAACGTTCGGATCGCAGCGGGATCCAAAATCAGTGAGGAATAGCATACACAACTAGCCAAAATATGCCAAAACTGCGAGTTTTGACGAGTTCCCCATAACCGGACCTCAAGGTCCGGAAACGTTTGGATCACAGCGGGACCCAAAATCAGTGAGTAATAGCATACAAAACTGGCTGGAATAGACCAAAACTACGAGTTTTTACGAGTTCCCCGTAACCAGACCCCGGGGTTCCCAAAACGTTCGGATCGCAGCAGGACCCAAAATCAGTGACTAATAGCATACAAAACTGGCCAATATAGGCCAAAACTGCGAGTTTTGACAAATTCCCCGTAACCGGACCCAAGGGTTCTCGAAGCGTTCAGATCACAGCGGGAACCAAAATCAGTGACTAATAGCATACAAAACTAGCCGGAGTAGGCAAAAACTGGGAGTTTTGACGAGGTCCCGTAACCGGACCCCGGGGTTCCGAAAACGTTCGGATCACAGCGGGATCCAAAATCATTGAGCAATAGCATACAGAACGAGCCAGAATAGGCCTAAACTACTAGTTTTGATGAGTTCCCCGTAATCGGACCCCGAGGTTCCGGAAACATTCGGATCACAGCGGGACCCAAAATCAGTGACTAATAGCATACCAAACTGGCCGAAATAGGCCAAAACTGCGAGTTTTGACAAGTTCCCCATAACCGGACCCTGAGGTTCCCAAAACCTTCGGATCGCAGCAGGACCCAAAATCCGTGACGAATAGCATACAAAACTGGCGTGAATAGGTGAAAACTGCGAGTTTTGACGAGTTCCCGTAACCGGACCCTAGGGTTCCCGAAGCGTTCAAATCACAACGGGACCCAAAATCAGTGACTAATAGCATACAAAACTGGTCGGAATAGGCCAAAACTGCGAGTTTTCACGAGTTCCCCGTAACCGGACCACGTAGTTCCTTAAACGTCCGGAACACAACGGGACCCAAAATCAGTTAGTAATAGCATACAAAATTGGCAGGACTAGGCGAAAACTGCGAGTTTTGACGAGTTCCCGTAATCGGACCAAGGGGTTCGATCCCGAAACGTTCGGATCACAGCGGGACCCAAAATAAGTGACTAATAGCATACAAAACGGGCCGGAGTAGGCAAAAACTGGGAGTTTTGACGAGTTCCCGTAACCGTTCCCCGGGGTTCCGAAAACGTTCGGATCACAGCGGGATCCAAAATCATTGAGCAATAGCATACAGAACGAGCCAGAATAGGCCGAAACTGCTAGTTTTGACGAGTTCCCCGTAACCGGACCCCGAGGTTCCGGAAACATTCGGATCACAGCGGGACCCAAAATCAGTGACTAATAGCATACAAAACTGGCTGGACTAGGCCAAAACTGCGAGTTTTGATGAGTTCCCCTAACCGGACCCAGGGGTTCCCAAAACGTTCGGATCGCAGCGGGATCCAAAATCAGTGAGCAATAGCATGCAGAACTAGCCAGAATAGGCCAAAACTGCGAGTTTTGACGAGTTCGCTGTAACCGGACCCCGATGATTTCGGAAACATCCGGATCACAGCAGGACCCAAAATCAGTGACTAAGTGCATAGAAAACATGCCGAAATAAGCCAAAACTGTGAGTTTTGACGAGTTCTGCGTAACTGGACCCCGGGGTTCCCAAAATGTTTGGATTGCAGGAGGACCCAAAATAAGTGACTAATAGCATACAAACGTGTCCAAAACAGGCCAAAACTGCGAGTTTTGACCAGTTCCCCGTAACTAGACCTCGGGGTTCCCGAAACGTTCGGATCGCAGCGGGATCCAAAATCAGTGAGGAATAGCATACACAACTAGCCAAAATATGCCAAAACTGCGAGTTTTGACGAGTTCCCCATAACCGGACCTCAAGGTCCGGAAACGTTTGGATCACAGCGGGACCCAAAATCAGTGAGTAATAGCATACAAAACTGGCTGGAATAGACCAAAACTACGAGTTTTTACGAGTTCCCCGTAACCAGACCCCGGGGTTCCCAAAACGTTCGGATCGCAGCAGGACCCAAAATCAGTGACTAATAGCATACAAAACTGGCCAATATAGGCCAAAACTGCGAGTTTTGACAAATTCCCCGTAACCGGACCCAAGGGTTCTCGAAGCGTTCAGATCACAGCGGGAACCAAAATCAGTGACTAATAGCATACAAAACTAGCCGGAGTAGGCAAAAACTGGGAGTTTTGACGAGGTCCCGTAACCGGACCCCGGGGTTCCGAAAACGTTCGGATCACAGCGGGATCCAAAATCATTGAGCAATAGCATACAGAACGAGCCAGAATAGGCCTAAACTACTAGTTTTGATGAGTTCCCCGTAACCGGACCCCGAGGTTCCGGAAACATTCGGATCACAGCGGGACCCAAAATCAGTGACTAATAGCATACCAAACTGGCCGAAATAGGCCAAAACTGCGAGTTTTGACAAGTTCCCCATAACCGGACCCTGAGGTTCCCAAAACCTTCGGATCGCAGCAGGACCCAAAATCCGTGACGAATAGCATACAAAACTGGCGTGAATAGGTGAAAACTGCGAGTTTTGACGAGTTCCCGTAACCGGACCCTAGGGTTCCCGAAGCGTTCAAATCACAACGGGACCCAAAATCAGTGACTAATAGCATACAAAACTGGTCGGAATAGGCCAAAACTGCGAGTTTTCGCGAGTTCCCCGTAACCGGACCACGTAGTTCCTTAAACGTCCGGAACACAACGGGACCCAAAATCAGTTAGTAATAGCATACAAAATTGGCAGGAGTAGGCGAAAACTGCGAGTTTTGACGAGTTCCCGTAATCGGACCAAGGGGTTCGATCCCGAAACGTTCGGATCACAGCGGGACCCAAAATAAGTGACTAATAGCATACAAAACGGGCCGGAGTAGGCAAAAACTGGGAGTTTTGACGAGTTCCCGTAACCGTTCCCCGGGGTTCCGAAAACGTTCGGATCACAGCGGGATCCAAAATCATTGAGCAATAGCATACAGAACGAGCCAGAATAGGCCGAAACTGCTAGTTTTGACGAGTTCCCCGTAACCGGACCCCGAGGTTCCGGAAACATTCGGATCACAGCGGGACCCAAAATCAGTGACTAATAGCATACAAAACTGGCTGGACTAGGCCAAAACTGCGAGTTTTGATGAGTTCCCCTAACCGGACCCAGGGGTTCCCAAAACGTTCGGATCGCAGCGGGATCCAAAATCAGTGAGCAATAGCATGCAGAACTAGCCAGAATAGGCCAAAACTGCGAGTTTTGACGAGTTCGCTGTAACCGGACCCCGATGATTTCGGAAACATCCGGATCACAGCAGGACCCAAAATCAGTGACTAAGTGCATAGAAAACATGCCGAAATAAGCCAAAACTGTGAGTTTTGACGAGTTCTGCGTAACTGGACCCCGGGGTTCCCAAAATGTTTGGATTGCAGGAGGACCCAAAATAAGTGACTAATAGCATACAAACGTGTCCAAAACAGGCCAAAACTGCGAGTTTTGACCAGTTCCCCGTAACTAGACCTCGGGGTTCCCGAAACGTTCGGATCGCAGCGGGATCCAAAATCAGTGAGGAATAGCATACACAACTAGCCAAAATATGCCAAAACTGGGAGTTTTGACGAGTTCCCCATAACCGGACCTCAAGGTCCGGAAACGTTTGGATCACAGCGGGACCCAAAATCAGTGAGTAATAGCATACAAAACCGGCTGGAATAGACCAAAACTACGAGTTTTTACGAGTTCCCCGTAACCAGACCCCGGGGTTCCCAAAACGTTCGGATCGCAGCAGGACCCAAAATCAGTGACTAATAGCATACAAAACTGGCCAATATAGGCCAAAACTGCGAGTTTTGACAAATTCCCCGTAACCGGACCCAAGGGTTCTCGAAGCGTTCAGATCACAGCGGGAACCAAAATCAGTGACTAATAGCATACAAAACTAGCCGGAGTAGGCAAAAACTGGGAGTTTTGACGAGGTCCCGTAACCGGACCCCGGGGTTCCGAAAACGTTCGGATCACAGCGGGATCCAAAATCATTGAGCAATAGCATACAGAACGAGCCAGAATAGGCCTAAACTACTAGTTTTGATGAGTTCCCCGTAACCGGACCCCGAGGTTCCGGAAACATTCGGATCACAGCGGGACCCAAAATCAGTGACTAATAGCATACCAAACTGGCCGAAATAGGCCAAAACTGCGAGTTTTGACAAGTTCCCCATAACCGGACCCTGAGGTTCCCAAAACCTTCGGATCGCAGCAGGACCCAAAATCCGTGACGAATAGCATACAAAACTGGCGTGAATAGGTGAAAACTGCGAGTTTTGACGAGTTCCCGTAACCGGACCCTAGGGTTCCCGAAGCGTTCAAATCACAACGGGACCCAAAATCAGTGACTAATAGCATACAAAACTGGTCGGAATAGGCCAAAACTGCGAGTTTTCACGAGTTCCCCGTAACCGGACCACGTAGTTCCTTAAACGTCCGGAACACAACGGGACCCAAAATCAGTTAGTAATAGCATACAAAATTGGCAGGACTAGGCGAAAACTGCGAGTTTTGACGAGTTCCCGTAATCGGACCAAGGGGTTCGATCCCGAAACGTTCGGATCACAGCGGGACCCAAAATAAGTGACTAATAGCATACAAAACGGGCCGGAGTAGGCAAAAACTGGGAGTTTTGACGAGTTCCCGTAACCGTTCCCCGGGGTTCCGAAAACGTTCGGATCACAGCGGGATCCAAAATCATTGAGCAATAGCATACAGAACGAGCCAGAATAGGCCGAAACTGCTAGTTTTGACGAGTTCCCCGTAACCGGACCCCGAGGTTCCGGAAACATTCGGATCACAGCGGGACCCAAAATCAGTGACTAATAGCATACAAAACTGGCTGGACTAGGCCAAAACTGCGAGTTTTGATGAGTTCCCCTAACCGGACCCAGGGGTTCCCAAAACGTTCGGATCGCAGCGGGATCCAAAATCAGTGAGCAATAGCATGCAGAACTAGCCAGAATAGGCCAAAACTGCGAGTTTTGACGAGTTCGCTGTAACCGGACCCCGATGATTTCGGAAACATCCGGATCACAGCGGGACCCAAAATCAGTGACTAAGTGCATAGAAAACATGCCGAAATAAGCCAAAACTGTGAGTTTTGACGAGTTCTGCGTAACTGGACCCCGGGGTTCCCAAAATGTTTGGATTGCAGGAGGACCCAAAATAAGTGACTAATAGCATACAAACGTGTCCAAAACAGGCCAAAACTGCGAGTTTTGACCAGTTCCCCGTAACTAGACCTCGGGGTTCCCGAAACGTTCGGATCGCAGTGGGATCCAAAATCAGTGAGGAATAGCATACACAACTAGCCAAAATGTGCCAAAACTGCGAGTTTTGACGAGTTCCCCATAACCGGACCTCAAGGTCCGGAAACGTTTGGATCACAGCGGGACCCAAAATCAGTGAGTAATAGCATACAAAACTGGCCGGAATAGACCAAAACTACGAGTTTTCGCGAGTTCCCCGTAACCGGACCACGTAGTTCCTTAAACGTCCGGAACACAACGGGACCCAAAATCAGTTAGTAATAGCATACAAAATTGGCAGGAGTAGGCGAAAACTGCGAATTTTGACGAGTTCCCGTAATCGGACCAAGGGGTTCGATCCCGAAACGTTCGGATCACAGCGGGACCCAAAATAAGTGACTAATAGCATACAAAACGGGCCGGAGTAGGCAAAAACTGGGAGTTTTGACGAGTTCCCGTAACCGTTCCCCGGGGTTCCGAAAACGTTCGGATCACAGCGGGATCCAAAATCATTGAGCAATAGCATACAGAACGAGCCAGAATAGGCCGAAACTGCTAGTTTTGACGAGTTCCCCGTAACCGGACCCCGAGGTTCCGAAAACATTCGGATCACAGCGGGACCCAAAATCAGTGACTAATAGCATACAAAACTGGCTGGACTAGGCCAAAACTGCGAGTTTTGATGAGTTCCCCTAACCGGACCCAGGGGTTCCCAAAACGTTCGGATCGCAGCGGGATCCAAAATCAGTGAGCAATAGCATGCAGAACTAGCCAGAATAGGCCAAAACTGCGAGTTTTGACGAGTTCGCTGTAACCGGACCCCGATGATTTCGGAAACATCCGGATCACAGCGGGACCCAAAATCAGTGACTAAGTGCATAGAAAACATGCCGAAATAAGCCAAAACTGTGAGTTTTGACGAGTTCTGCGTAACTGGACCCCGGGGTTCCCAAAATGTTTGGATTGCAGGAGGACCCAAAATAAGTGACTAATAGCATACAAACGTGTCCAAAACAGGCCAAAACTGCGAGTTTTGACCAGTTCCCCGTAACTAGACCTCGGGGTTCCCGAAACGTTCGGATCGCAGTGGGATCCAAAATCAGTGAGGAATAGCATACACAACTAGCCAAAATGTGCCAAAACTGCGAGTTTTGACGAGTTCCCCATAACCGGACCTCAAGGTCCGGAAACGTTTGGATCACAGCGGGACCCAAAATCAGTGAGTAATAGCATACAAAACTGGCTGGAATAGACCAAAACTACGAGTTTTCGCGAGTTCCCCGTAACCGGACCACGTAGTTCCTTAAACGTCCGGAACACAACGGGACCCAAAATCAGTTAGTAATAGCATACAAAATTGGCAGGAGTAGGCGAAAACTGCGAGTTTTGACGAGTTCCCGTAATCGGACCAAGGGGTTCGATCCCGAAACGTTCGGATCACAGCGGGACCCAAAATAAGTGACTAATAGCATACAAAACGGGCCGGAGTAGGCAAAAACTGGGAGTTTTGACGAGTTCCTTTAACCGTTCCCCGGGGTTCCGAAAACGTTCGGATCACAGCGGGATCCAAAATCATTGAGCAATAGCATACAGAACGAGCCAGAATAGGCCGAAACTGCTAGTTTTGACGAGTTCCCCGTAACCGGACCCCGAGGTTCCGGAAACATTCGGATCACAGCGGGACCCAAAATCAGTGACTAATAGCATACAAAACTGGCTGGACTAGGCCAAAACTGCGAGTTTTGATGAGTTCCCCTAACCGGACCCAGGGGTTCCCAAAACGTTCGGATCGCAGCGGGATCGAAAATCAGTGAGCAATAGCATGCAGAACTAGCCAGAATAGGCCAAAACTGCGAGTTTTGACGAGTTCGCTGTAACCGGACCCCGATGATTTCGGAAACATCCGGATCACAGCGGGACCCAAAATCAGTGACTAAGTGCATAGAAAACATGCCGAAATAAGCCAAAACTGTGAGTTTTGACGAGTTCTGCGTAACTGGACCCCGGGGTTCCCAAAATGTTTGGATTGCAGGAGGACCCAAAATAAGTGACTAATAGCATACAAACGTGTCCAAAACAGGCCAAAACTGCGAGTTTTGACCAGTTCCCCGTAACTAGACCTCGGGGTTCCCGAAACGTTCGGATCGCAGCGGGATCCAAAATCAGTGAGGAATAGCATACACAACTAGCCAAAATATGCCAAAACTGCGAGTTTTGACGAGTTCCCCATAACCGGACCTCAAGGTCCGGAAACGTTTGGATCACAGCGGGACCCAAAATCAGTGAGTAATAGCATACAAAACTGGCTGGAATAGACCAAAACTACGAGTTTTTACAAGTTCCCCGTAACCAGACCCCGGGGTTCCCAAAACGTTCGGATCGCAGCAGGACCCAAAATCAGTGACTAATAGCATACAAAACTGGCCAATATAGGCCAAAACTGCGAGTTTTGACAAATTCCCCGTAACCGGACCCAAGGGTTCTCGAAGCGTTCAGATCAGAGCGGGAACCAAAATCAGTGACTAATAGCATACAAAACTAGCCGGAGTAGGCAAAAACTGGGAGTTTTGACGAGGTCCCGTAACCGGACCCCGGGGTTCCGAAAACGTTCGGATCACAGCGGGATCCAAAATCATTGAGCAATAGCATACAAAACGAGCCAGAATAGGCCTAAACTACTAGTTTTGATGAGTTCCCCGTAACCGGAACCCGAGGATCCGGAAACATTCGGATCACAGCGGGACCCTCAATCAGTGACTAATAGCATACAAAACTGGCCGAAATAGGCCAAAACTGCGAGTTTTGACAAGTTCCCCATAACCGGACCCTGAGGTTCCCAAAACCTTCGGATCGCAGCAGGACCCAAAATCCGTGACGAATAGCATACAAAACTGGCGTGAATAGGTGAAAACTGCGAGTTTTGACGAGTTCCCCGTAACCGGACCCTAGGGTTCCCGAAGCGTTCAAATCACAACGGGACCCAAAATCAGTGACTAATAGCATACAAAACTGGTCGGAATAGGCCAAAACTGCGAGTTTTCGCGAGTTCCCCGTAACCGGACCACGTAGTTCCTTAAACGTCCGGAACACAACGGGACCCAAAATCAGTTAGTAATAGCATACAAAATTGGCAGGAGTAGGCGAAAACTGCGAGTTTTGACGAGTTCCCGTAATCGGACCAAGGGGTTCGATCCCGAAACGTTCGGATCACAGCGGGACCCAAAATAAGTGACTAATAGCATACAAAACGGGCCGGAGTAGGCAAAAACTGGGAGTTTTGACGAGTTCCCGTAACCGTTCCCCGGGGTTCCGAAAACGTTCGGATCACAGCGGGATCCAAAATCATTGAGCAATAGCATACAGAACGAGCCAGAATAGGCCGAAACTGCTAGTTTTGACGAGTTCCCCGTAATCGGACCCCGAGGTTCCGGAAACATTCGGATCACAGCGGGACCCAAAATCAGTGACTAATAGCATACAAAACTGGCTGGACTAGGCCAAAACTGCGAGTTTTGATGAGTTCCCCTAACCGGACCCAGGGGTTCCCAAAACATTCGGATCGCAGCGGGATCCAAAATCAGTGAGCAATAGCATGCAGAACTAGCCAGAATAGGCCAAAACTGCGAGTTTTGACGAGTTCGCTGTAACCGGACCCCGATGATTTCGGAAACATCCGGATCACAGCGGGACCCAAAATCAGTGACTAAGTGCATAGAAAACATGCCGAAATAAGCCAAAACTGTGAGTTTTGACGAGTTCTGCGTAACTAGACCCCGGGGTTCCCAAAATGTTTGGATTGCAGGAGGACCCAAAATAAGTGACTAATAGCATACAAACGTGTCCAAAACAGGCCAAAACTGCGAGTTTTGACCAGTTCCCCGTAACTAGACCTCGGGGTTCCCGAAACGTTCGGATCGCAGCGGGATCCAAAATCAGTGAGGAATAGCATACACAACTAGCCAAAATATGCCAAAACTGCGAGTTTTGACGAGTTCCCCATAACCGGACCTCAAGGTCCGGAAACGTTTGGATCACAGCGGGACCCAAAATCAGTGAGTAATAGCATACAAAACTGGCTGGAATAGACCAAAACTACGAGTTTTTACGAGTTCCCCGTAACCAGACCCCGGGGTTCCCAAAACGTTCGGATCGCAGCAGGACCCAAAATCAGTGACAAATAGCATACAAAACTGGCCAATATAGGCCAAAACTGCGAGTTTTGACAAATTCCCCGTAACCGGACCCAAGGGTTCTCGAAGCGTTCAGATCACAGCGGGAACCAAAATCAGTGACTAATAGCATACAAAACTAGCCGGAGTAGGCAAAAACTGGGAGTTTTGACGAGGTCCCGTAACCGGACCCCGGGGTTCCGAAAACGTTCGGATCACAGCGGGATCCAAAATCATTGAGCAATAGCATACAGAACGAGCCAGAATAGGCCTAAACTACTAGTTTTGATGAGTTCCCCGTAACCGGACCCCGAGGTTCCGGAAACATTCGGATCACAGCGGGACCCAAAATCAGTGACTAATAGCATACCAAACTGGCCGAAATAGGCCAAAACTGCGAGTTTTGACAAGTTCGCCATAACCGGACCCTGAGGTTCCCAAAACCTTCGGATCGCAGCAGGACCCAAAATCCATGACGAATAGCATACAAAACTGGCGTGAATAGGTGAAAACTGCGAGTTTTGACGAGTTCCCGTAACCGGACCCTAGGGTTCCCGAAGCGTTCAAATCACAACGGGACCCAAAATCAGTGACTAATAGCATACAAAACTGGTCGGAATAGGCCAAAACTGCGAGTTTTCGCGAGTTCCCCGTAACCGGACCACGTAGTTCCTTAAACGTCCGGAACACAACGGGACCCAAAATCAGTTAGTAATAGCATACAAAATTGGCAGGAGTAGGCGAAAACTGCGAGTTTTGACGAGTTCCCGTAATCGGACCAAGGGGTTCGATCCCGAAACGTTCGGATCACAGCGGGACCCAAAATAAGTGACTAATAGCATACAAAACGGGCCGGAGTAGGCAAAAACTCGGAGTTTTGACGAGTTCCCGTAACCGTTCCCCGGGGTTCCGAAAACGTTCGGATCACAGCGGGATCCAAAATCATTGAGCAATAGCATACAGAACGAGCCAGAATAGGCCGAAACTGCTAGTTTTGACGAGTTCCCCGTAACCGGACCCCGAGGTTCCGGAAACATTCGGATCACAGCGGGACCCAAAATCAGTGACTAATAGCATACAAAACTGGCTGGACTAGGCCAAAACTGCGAGTTTTGATGAGTTCCCCTAACCGGACCCAGGGGTTTCCAAAACGTTCGGATCGCAGCGGGATCCAAAATCAGTGAGCAATAGCATGCAGAACTAGCCAGAATAGGCCAAAACTGCGAGTTTTGACGAGTTCGCTGTTACCGGACCCCGATGATTTCGGAAACATCCGGATCACAGCGGGACCCAAAATCAGTGACTAAGTGCATAGAAAACATGCCGAAATAAGCCAAAACTGTGAGTTTTGACGAGTTCTGCGTAACTGGACCCCGGGGTTCCCAAAATGTTTGGATTGCAGGAGGACCCAAAATAAGTGACTAATAGCATACAAACGTGTCCAAAACAGGCCAAAACTGCGAGTTTTGACCAGTTCCCCGTAACTAGACCTCGGGGTTCCCGAAACGTTCGGATCGCAGCGGGATCCAAAATCAGTGAGGAATAGCATACACAACTAGCCAAAATATGCCAAAACTACGAGTTTTGGCGAGTTCCCCATAACCGGACCTCAAGGTCCGGAAACGTTTGGATCACAGCGGGACCCAAAATCAGTGAGTAATAGCATACAAAACTGGCTGGAATAGACCAAAACTACGAGTTTTTACGAGTTCCCCGTAACCAGACCCCGGGGTTCCCAAAACGTTCGGATCGCAGCAGGACCCAAAATCAGTGACTAATAGCATACAAAACTGGCCAATATAGGCCAAAACTGCGAGTTTTGACAAATTCCCCGTAACCGGACCCAAGGGTTCTCGAAGCGTTCAGATCACAGCGGGAACCAAAATCAGTGACTAATAGCATACAAAACTAGCCGGAGTAGGCAAAAACTGGGAGTTTTGACGAGGTCCCGTAACCGGACCCCGGGGTTCCGAAAACGTTCGGATCACAGTGGGATCCAAAATCATTGAGCAATAGCATACAGAACGAGCCAGAATAGGCCTAAACTACTAGTTTTGATGAGTTCCCCGTAACCGGACCCCGAGGTTCCGGAAACATTCGGATCACAGCGGGACCCTCAATCAGTGACTAATAGCATACAAAACTGGCCGAAAAAGGCCAAAACTGCGAGTTTTGACAAGTTCCCCATAACCGGACCCTGAGGTTCCCAAAACCTTCGGATCGCAGCAGGACCCAAAATCCGTGACGAATAGCATACAAAACTGGCGTGAATAGGTGAAAACTGCGAGTTTTGACGAGTTCCCCGTAACCGGACCCTAGGGTTCCCGAAGCGTTCAAATCACAACGGGACCCAAAATCAGTGACTAATAGCATACAAAACTGGTCGGAATAGGCCAAAACTGCGAGTTTTCGCGAGTTCCCCGTAACCGGACCACGTAGTTCCTTAGACGTCCGGAACACAACGGGACCCAAAATCAGTTAGTAATAGCATACAAAATTGGCAGGAGTAGGCGAAAACTGCGAGTTTTGACGAGTTCCCGTAATCGGACCAAGGGGTTCGATCCCGAAACGTTCGGATCACAGCGGGACCCAAAATAAGTGACTAATAGCATACAAAACGGGCCGGAGTAGGCAAAAACTGGGAGTTTTGACGAGTTCCCGTAACCGTTCCCCGGGGTTCCGAAAACGTTCGGATCACAACGGGATCCAAAATCATTGGGCAATAGCATACAGAACGAGCCAGAATAGGTCGAAACTGCTAGTTTTGACGAGTTCCCCGTAACCGGACCCCGAGGTTCCGGAAACATTCGGATCACAGCGGGACCCAAAATCAGTGACTAATAGCATACAAAACTGGCTGGACTAGGCCAAAACTGCGAGTTTTGATGAGTTCCCCTAACCGGACCCAGGGGTTCCCAAAACGTTCGGATCGTAGCGGTATCCAAAATCAGTGAGCAATAGCATGCAGAACTAGCCAGAATAGGCCAAAACTGCGAGTTTTGACGAGTTCGCTGTAACCGGACCCCGATGATTTCGGAAACATCCGGATCACAGCGGGACCCAAAATCAGTGACTAAGTGCATAGAAAACATGCCGAAATAAGCCAAAACTGTGAGTTTTGACGAGTTCTGCGTAACTGGACCCCGGGGTTCCCAAAATGTTTGGATTGCAGGAGGACCCAAAATAAGTGACTAATAGCATACAAACGTGTCCAAAACAGGCCAAAACTGCGAGTTTTGACCAGTTCCCCGTAACTAGACCTCGGGGTTCCCGAAACGTTCGGATCGCAGCGGGATCCAAAATCAGTGAGGAATAGCATACAGAACTAGCCAAAATATGCCAAAACTACGAGTTTTGGCGAGTTCCCCATAACCGGACCTCAAGGTCCGGAAACGTTTGGATCACAGCGGGACCCAAAATCAGTGAGTAATAGCATACAAAACTGGCTGGAATAGACCAAAACTACGAGTTTTTACGAGTTCCCCGTAACCAGACCCCGGGGTTCCCAAAACGTTCGGATCGCAGCAGGACCCAAAATCAGTGACTAATAGCATACAAAACTGGCCAATATAGGCCAAAACTGCGAGTTTTGACAAATTCCCCGTAACCGGACCCAAGGGTTCTCGAAGCGTTCAGATCACAGCGGGAACCAAAATCAGTGACTAATAGCATACAAAACTAGCCGGAGTAGGCAAAAACTGGGAGTTTTGACGAGGTCCCGTAACCGGACCCCGGGGTTCCGAAAACGTTCGGATCACAGTGGGATCCAAAATCATTGAGCAATAGCATACAGAACGAGCCAGAATAGGCCTAAACTACTAGTTTTGATGAGTTCCCCGTAACCGGACCCCGAGGTTCCGGAAACATTCGGATCACAGCGGGACCCTCAATCAGTGACTAATAGCATACAAAACTGGCCGAAAAAGGCCAAAACTGCGAGTTTTGACAAGTTCCCCATAACCGGACCCTGAGGTTCCCAAAACCTTCGGATCGCAGCAGGACCCAAAATCCGTGACGAATAGCATACAAAACTGGCGTGAATAGGTGAAAACTGCGAGTTTTGACGAGTTCCCCGTAACCGGACCCTAGGGTTCCCGAAGCGTTCAAATCACAACGGGACCCAAAATCAGTGACTAATAGCATACAAAACTGGTCGGAATAGGCCAAAACTGCGAGTTTTCGCGAGTTCCCCGTAACCGGACCACGTAGTTCCTTAGACGTCCGGAACACAACGGGACCCAAAATCAGTTAGTAATAGCATACAAAATTGGCAGGAGTAGGCGAAAACTGCGAGTTTTGACGAGTTCCCGTAATCGGACCAAGGGGTTCGATCCCGAAACGTTCGGATCACAGCGGGACCCAAAATAAGTGACTAATAGCATACAAAACGGGCCGGAGTAGGCAAAAACTGGGAGTTTTGACGAGTTCCCGTAACCGTTCCCCGGGGTTTCGAAAACGTTCGGATCACAACGGGATCCAAAATCATTGGGCAATAGCATACAGAACGAGCCAGAATAGGTCGAAACTGCTAGTTTTGACGAGTTCCCCGTAACCGGACCCCGAGGTTCCGGAAACATTCGGATCACAGCGGGACCCAAAATCAGTGACTAATAGCATACAAAACTGGCTGGACTAGGCCAAAACTGCGAGTTTTGATGAGTTCCCCTAACCGGACCCAGGGGTTCCCAAAACGTTCGGATCGTAGCGGTATCCAAAATCAGTGAGCAATAGCATGCAGAACTAGCCAGAATAGGCCAAAACTGCGAGTTTTGACGAGTTCGCTGTAACCGGACCCCGATGATTTCGGAAACATCCGGATCACAGCGGGACCCAAAATCAGTGACTAAGTGCATAGAAAACATGCCGAAATAAGCCAAAACTGTGAGTTTTGACGAGTTCTGCGTAACTGGACCCCGGGGTTCCCAAAATGTTTGGATTGCAGGAGGACCCAAAATAAGTGACTAATAGCATACAAACGTGTCCAAAACAGGCCAAAACTGCGAGTTTTGACCAGTTCCCCGTAACTAGACCTCGGGGTTCCCGAAACGTTCGGATCGCAGCGGGATCCAAAATCAGTGAGGAATAGCATACAGAACTAGCCAAAATATGCCAAAACTGCGAGTTTTGACGAGTTCCCCATAACCGGACCTCAAGGTCCGGAAACGTTTGGATCACAGCGGGACCCAAAATCAGTGAGTAATAGCATACAAAACTGGCTGGAATAGACCAAAACTACGAGTTTTTACGAGTTCCCCGTAATCAGACCCCGGGGTTCCCAAAACGTTCGGATCGCAGCAGGACCCAAAATCAGTGACTAATAGCATACAAAACTGGCCAATATAGGCCAAAACTGCGAGTTTTGACAAATTCCCCGTAACCGGACCCAAGGGTTCTCGAAGCGTTCAGATCACAGCGGGAACCAAAATCAGTGACTAATAGCATACAAAACTAGCCGGAGTAGGCAAAAACTGGGAGTTTTGACGAGGTCCCGTAACCGGACCCCGGGGTTCCGAAAACGTTCGGATCACAGCGGGATCCAAAATCATTGAGCAATAGCATACAGAACGAGCCAGAATAGGCCTAAACTACTAGTTTTGATGAGTTCCCCCTAACCGGACCCCGAGGTTCCGGAAACATTCGGATCACAGCGGGACCCAAAATCAGTGACTAATAGCATACAAAACTGGCCGAAATAGGCCAAAACTACGAGTTTTGACAAGTTCCCCATAACCGGACCCTGAGGTTCCCAAAACCTTCGGATCGCAGGAGGACCCAAAATCCGTGACGAACAGCATACAAAACTGGCGTGAATAGGTGAAAACTGCGAGTTTTGACGAGTTCCCCGTAACCGGACCCTAGGGTTCCCGAAGCGTTCAAATCACAACGGGACCCAAAATCAGTGACTAATAGCATACAAAACTGGTCGGAATAGGCCAAAACTGCGAGTTTTCGCGAGTTCCCCGTAACCGGACCACGTAGTTCCTTAAACGTCCGGAACACAACGGGACCCAAAATCAGTTAGTAATAGCATACAAAATTGGCAGGAGTAGGCGAAAACTGCGAGTTTTGACGAGTTCCCGTAATCGGACCAAGGGGTTCGATCCCGAAACGTTCGGATCACAGCGGGACCCAAAATAAGTGACTAATAGCATACAAAACGGGCCGGAGTAGGCAAAAACTGGGAGTTTTGACGAGTTCCCGTAACCGTTCCCCGGGGTTCCGAAAACGTTCGGATCACAGCGGGATCCAAAATCATTGAGCAATAGCATACAGAACGAGCCAGAATAGGCCGAAACTGCTAGTTTTGACGAGTTCCCCGTAACCGGACCCCGAGGTTCCGGAAACATTCGGATCACAGCGGGACCCAAAATCAGTGACTAATAGCATACAAAACTGGCTGGACTAGGCCAAAACTGCGAGTTTTGATGAGTTCCCCTAACCGGACCCAGGGGTTTCCAAAACGTTCGGATCGCAGCGGGATCCAAAATCAGTGAGCAATAGCATGCAGAACTAGCCAGAATAGGCCAAAACTGCGAGTTTTGACGAGTTCGCTGTTACCGGACCCCGATGATTTCGGAAACATCCGGATCACAGCGGGACCCAAAATCAGTGACTAAGTGCATAGAAAACATGCCGAAATAAGCCAAAACTGTGAGTTTTGACGAGTTCTGCGTAACTGGACCCCGGGGTTCCCAAAATGTTTGGATTGCAGGAGGACCCAAAATAAGTGACTAATAGCATACAAACGTGTCCAAAACAGGCCAAAACTGCGAGTTTTGACCAGTTCCCCGTAACTAGACCTCGGGGTTCCCGAAACGTTCGGATCGCAGCGGGATCCAAAATCAGTGAGGAATAGCATACACAACTAGCCAAAATATGCCAAAACTACGAGTTTTGGCGAGTTCCCCATAACCGGACCTCAAGGTCCGGAAACGTTTGGATCACAGCGGGACCCAAAATCAGTGAGTAATAGCATACAAAACTGGCTGGAATAGACCAAAACTACGAGTTTTTACGAGTTCCCCGTAACCAGACCCCGGGGTTCCCAAAACGTTCGGATCGCAGCAGGACCCAAAATCAGTGACTAATAGCATACAAAACTGGCCAATATAGGCCAAAACTGCGAGTTTTGACAAATTCCCCGTAACCGGACCCAAGGGTTCTCGAAGCGTTCAGATCACAGCGGGAACCAAAATCAGTGACTAATAGCATACAAAACTAGCCGGAGTAGGCAAAAACTGGGAGTTTTGACGAGGTCCCGTAACCGGACCCCGGGGTTCCGAAAACGTTCGGATCACAGTGGGATCCAAAATCATTGAGCAATAGCATACAGAACGAGCCAGAATAGGCCTAAACTACTAGTTTTGATGAGTTCCCCGTAACCGGACCCCGAGGTTCCGGAAACATTCGGATCACAGCGGGACCCTCAATCAGTGACTAATAGCATACAAAACTGGCCGAAAAAGGCCAAAACTGCGAGTTTTGACAAGTTCCCCATAACCGGACCCTGAGGTTCCCAAAACCTTCGGATCGCAGCAGGACCCAAAATCCGTGACGAATAGCATACAAAACTGGCGTGAATAGGTGAAAACTGCGAGTTTTGACGAGTTCCCCGTAACCGGACCCTAGGGTTCCCGAAGCGTTCAAATCACAACGGGACCCAAAATCAGTGACTAATAGCATACAAAACTGGTCGGAATAGGCCAAAACTGCGAGTTTTCGCGAGTTCCCCGTAACCGGACCACGTAGTTCCTTAGACGTCCGGAACACAACGGGACCCAAAATCAGTTAGTAATAGCATACAAAATTGGCAGGAGTAGGCGAAAACTGCGAGTTTTGACGAGTTCCCGTAATCGGACCAAGGGGTTCGATCCCGAAACGTTCGGATCACAGCGGGACCCAAAATAAGTGACTAATAGCATACAAAACGGGCCGGAGTAGGCAAAAACTGGGAGTTTTGACGAGTTCCCGTAACCGTTCCCCGGGGTTCCGAAAACGTTCGGATCACAACGGGATCCAAAATCATTGGGCAATAGCATACAGAACGAGCCAGAATAGGTCGAAACTGCTAGTTTTGACGAGTTCCCCGTAACCGGACCCCGAGGTTCCGGAAACATTCGGATCACAGCGGGACCCAAAATCAGTGACTAATAGCATACAAAACTGGCTGGACTAGGCCAAAACTGCGAGTTTTGATGAGTTCCCCTAACCGGACCCAGGGGTTCCCAAAACGTTCGGATCGTAGCGGTATCCAAAATCAGTGAGCAATAGCATGCAGAACTAGCCAGAATAGGCCAAAACTGCGAGTTTTGACGAGTTCGCTGTAACCGGACCCCGATGATTTCGGAAACATCCGGATCACAGCGGGACCCAAAATCAGTGACTAAGTGCATAGAAAACATGCCGAAATAAGCCAAAACTGTGAGTTTTGACGAGTTCTGCGTAACTGGACCCCGGGGTTCCCAAAATGTTTGGATTGCAGGAGGACCCAAAATAAGTGACTAATAGCATACAAACGTGTCCAAAACAGGCCAAAACTGCGAGTTTTGACCAGTTCCCCGTAACTAGACCTCGGGGTTCCCGAAACGTTCGGATCGCAGCGGGATCCAAAATCAGTGAGGAATAGCATACAGAACTAGCCAAAATATGCCAAAACTGCGAGTTTTGACGAGTTCCCCATAACCGGACCTCAAGGTCCGGAAACGTTTGGATCACAGCGGGACCCAAAATCAGTGAGTAATAGCATACAAAACTGGCTGGAATAGACCAAAACTACGAGTTTTTACGAGTTCCCCGTAATCAGACCCCGGGGTTCCCAAAACGTTCGGATCGCAGCAGGACCCAAAATCAGTGACTAATAGCATACAAAACTGGCCAATATAGGCCAAAACTGCGAGTTTTGACAAATTCCCCGTAACCGGACCCAAGGGTTCTCGAAGCGTTCAGATCACAGCGGGAACCAAAATCAGTGACTAATAGCATACAAAACTAGCCGGAGTAGGCAAAAACTGGGAGTTTTGACGAGGTCCCGTAACCGGACCCCGGGGTTCCGAAAACGTTCGGATCACAGCGGGATCCAAAATCATTGAGCAATAGCATACAGAACGAGCCAGAATAGGCCTAAACTACTAGTTTTGATGAGTTCCCCCTAACCGGACCCCGAGGTTCCGGAAACATTCGGATCACAGCGGGACCCAAAATCAGTGACTAATAGCATACAAAACTGGCCGAAATAGGCCAAAACTACGAGTTTTGACAAGTTCCCCATAACCGGACCCTGAGGTTCCCAAAACCTTCGGATCGCAGCAGGACCCAAAATCCGTGACGAATAGCATACAAAACTGGCGTGAATAGGTGAAAACTGCGAGTTTTGACGAGTTCCCCGTAACCGGACCCTAGGGTTCCCGAAGCGTTCAAATCACAACGGGACCCAAAATCAGTGACTAATAGCATACAAAACTGGTCGGAATAGGCCAAAACTGCGAGTTTTCGCGAGTTCCCCGTAACCGGACCACGTAGTTCCTTAAACGTCCGGAACACAACGGGACCCAAAATCAGTTAGTAATAGCATACAAAATTGGCAGGAGTAGGCGAAAACTGCGAGTTTTGACGAGTTCCCGTAATCGGACCAAGGGGTTCGATCCCGAAACGTTCGGATCACAGCGGGACCCAAAATAAGTGACTAATAGCATACAAAACGGGCCGGAGTAGGCAAAAACTGGGAGTTTTGACGAGTTCCCGTAACCGTTCCCCGGGGTTCCGAAAACGTTCGGATCACAACGGGATCCAAAATCATTGGGCAATAGCATACAGAACGAGCCAGAATAGGCCGAAACTGCTAGTTTTGACGAGTTCCCCGTAACCGGACCCCGAGGTTCCGGAAACATTCGGATCACAGCGGGACCCAAAATCAGTGACTAATAGCATACAAAACTGGCTGGACTAGGCCAAAACTGCGAGTTTTGATGAGTTCCCCTAACCGGACCCAGGGGTTCCCAAAACGTTCGGATCGCAGCGGTATCCAAAATCAGTGAGCAATAGCATGCAGAACTAGCCAGAATAGGCCAAAACTGCGAGTTTTGACGAGTTCGCTGTAACCGGACCCCGATGATTTCGGAAACATCCGGATCACAGCGGGACCCAAAATCAGTGACTAAGTGCATAGAAAACATGCCGAAATAAGCCAAAACTGTGAGTTTTGACGAGTTCTGCGTAACTGGACCCCGGGGTTCCCAAAATGTTTGGATTGCAGGAGGACCCAAAATAAGTGACTAATAGCATACAAACGTGTCCAAAACAGGCCAAAACTGCGAGTTTTGACCAGTTCCCCGTAACTAGACCTCGGGGTTCCCGAAACGTTCGGATCGCAGCGGGATCCAAAATCAGTGAGGAATAGCATACAGAACTAGCCAAAATATGCCAAAACTGCGAGTTTTGACGAGTTCCCCATAACCGGACCTCAAGGTCCGGAAACGTTTGGATCACAGCGGGACCCAAAATCAGTGAGTAATAGCATACAAAACTGGCTGGAATAGACCAAAACTACGAGTTTTTACGAGTTCCCCGTAACCAGACCCCGGGGTTCCCAAAACGTTCGGATCGCAGCAGGACCCAAAATCAGTGACTAATAGCATACAAAACTGGCCAATATAGGCCAAAACTGCGAGTTTTGACAAATTCCCCGTAACCGGACCCAAGGGTTCTCGAAGCGTTCAGATCACAGCGGGAACCAAAATCAGTGACTAATAGCATACAAAACTAGCCGGAGTAGGCAAAAACTGGGAGTTTTGACGAGGTCCCGTAACCGGACCCCGGGGTTCCGAAAACGTTCGGATCACAGCGGGATCCAAAATCATTGAGCAATAGCATACAGAACGAGCCAGAATAGGCCTAAACTACTAGTTTTGATGAGTTCCCCCTAACCGGACCCCGAGGTTCCGGAAACATTCGGATCACAGCGGGACCCAAAATCAGTGACTAATAGCATACAAAACTGGCCGAAATAGGCCAAAACTACGAGTTTTGACAAGTTCCCCATAACCGGACCCTGAGGTTCCCAAAACCTTCGGATCGCAGCAGGACCCAAAATCCGTGACGAATAGCATACAAAACTGGCGTGAATAGGTGAAAACTGCGAGTTTTGACGAGTTCCCCGTAACCGGACCCTAGGGTTCCCGAAGCGTTCAAATCACAACGGGACCCAAAATCAGTGACTAATAGCATACAAAACTGGTCGGAATAGGCCAAAACTGCGAGTTTTCGCGAGTTCCCCGTAACCGGACCACGTAGTTCCTTAAACGTCCGGAACACAACGGGACCCAAAATCAGTTAGTAATAGCATACAAAATTGGCAGGAGTAGGCGAAAACTGCGAGTTTTGACGAGTTCCCGTAATCGGACCAAGGGGTTCGATCCCGAAACGTTCGGATCACAGCGGGACCCAAAATAAGTGACTAATAGCATACAAAACGGGCCGGAGTAGGCAAAAACTGGGAGTTTTGACGAGTTCCCGTAACCGTTCCCCGGGGTTCCGAAAACGTTCGGATCACAACGGGATCCAAAATCATTGGGCAATAGCATACAGAACGAGCCAGAATAGGCCGAAACTGCTAGTTTTGACGAGTTCCCCGTAACCGGACCCCGAGGTTCCGGAAACATTCGGATCACAGCGGGACCCAAAATCAGTGACTAATAGCATACAAAACTGGCTGGACTAGGCCAAAACTGCGAGTTTTGATGAGTTCCCCTAACCGGACCCAGGGGTTCCCAAAACGTTCGGATCGCAGCGGGATCCAAAATCAGTGAGCAATAGCATGCAGAACTAGCCAGAATAGGCCAAAACTGCGAGTTTTGACGAGTTCGCTGTAACCGGACCCCGATGATTTCGGAAACATCCGGATCACAGCGGGACCCAAAATCAGTGACTAAGTGCATAGAAAACATGCCGAAATAAGCCAAAACTGTGAGTTTTGACGAGTTCTGCGTAACTGGACCCCGGGGTTCCCAAAATGTTTGGATTGCAGGAGGACCCAAAATAAGTGACTAATAGCATACAAACGTGTCCAAAACAGGCCAAAACTGCGAGTTTTGACCAGTTCCCCGTAACTAGACCTCGGGGTTCCCGAAACGTTCGGATCGCAGCGGGATCCAAAATCAGTGAGGAATAGCATACAGAACTAGCCAAAATATGCCAAAACTGCGAGTTTTGACGAGTTCCCCATAACCGGACCTCAAGGTCCGGAAACGTTTGGATCACAGCGGGACCCAAAATCAGTGAGTAATAGCATACAAAACTGGCTGGAATAGACCAAAACTACGAGTTTTTACGAGTTCCCCGTAACCAGACCCCGGGGTTCCCAAAACGTTCGGATCGCAGCAGGACCCAAAATCAGTGACTAATAGCATACAAAACTGGCCAATATAGGCCAAAACTGCGAGTTTTGACAAATTCCCCGTAACCGGACCCAAGGGTTCTCGAAGCGTTCAGATCACAGCGGGAACCAAAATCAGTGACTAATAGCATACAAAACTAGCCGGAGTAGGCAAAAACTGGGAGTTTTGACGAGGTCCCGTAACCGGACCCCGGGGTTCCGAAAACGTTCGGATCACAGCGGGATCCAAAATCATTGAGCAATAGCATACAGAACGAGCCAGAATAGGCCTAAACTACTAGTTTTGATGAGTTCCCCCTAACCGGACCCCGAGGTTCCGGAAACATTCGGATCACAGCGGGACCCAAAATCAGTGACTAATAGCATACAAAACTGGCCGAAATAGGCCAAAACTGCGAGTTTTGACAAGTTCCCCATAACCGGACCCTGAGGTTCCCAAAACCTTCGGATCGCAGCAGGACCCAAAATCCGTGACGAATCGCATACAAAACTGGCGTGAATAGGTGAAAACTGCGAGTTTTGACGAGTTCCCCGTAACCGGACCCTAGGGTTCCCGAAGCGTTCAAATCACAACGGGACCCAAAATCAGTGACTAATAGCATACAAAACTGGTCGGAATAGGCCAAAACTGCGAGTTTTCGCGAGTTCCCCGTAACCGGACCACGTAGTTCCTTAAACGTCCGGAACACAACGGGACCCAAAATCAGTTAGTAATAGCATACAAAATTGGCAGGAGTAGGCGAAAACTGCGAGTTTTGACGAGTTCCCGTAATCGGACCAAGGGGTTCGATCCCGAAACGTTCGGATCACAGCGGGACCCAAAATAAGTGACTAATAGCATACAAAACGGGCCGGAGTAGGCAAAAACTGGGAGTTTTGACGAGTTCCCGTAACCGTTCCCCGGGGTTCCGAAAACGTTCGGATCACAGCGGGATCCAAAATCATTGGGCAATAGCATATAGAACGAGCCAGAATAGGCCGAAACTGCTAGTTTTGACGAGTTCCCCGTAACCGGACCCCGAGGTTCCGGAAACATTCGGATCACAGCGGGACCCAAAATCAGTGACTAATAGCATACAAAACTGGCTGGACTAGGCCAAAACTGCGAGTTTTGATGAGTTCCCCTAACCGGACCCAGGGGTTCCCAAAACGTTCGGATCGCAGCGGGATCCAAAATCAGTGAGCAATAGCATGCAGAACTAGCCAGAATAGGCCAAAACTGCGAGTTTTGACGAGTTCGCTGTAACCGGACCCCGATGATTTCGGAAACATCCGGATCACAGCGGGACCCAAAATCAGTGACTAAGTGCATAGAAAACATGCCGAAATAAGCCAAAACTGTGAGTTTTGACGAGTTCTGCGTAACTGGACCCCGGGGTTCCCAAAATGTTTGGATTGCATGAGGACCCAAAATAAGTGACTAATAGCATACAAACGTGTCCAAAACAGGCCAAAACTGCGAGTTTTGACCAGTTCCCCGTAACTAGACCTCGGGGTTCCTGAAACGTTCGGATCGGAGCGGGATCCAAAATCAGTGAGGAATAGCATACAGAACTAGCCAAAATATGCCAAAACTGCGAGTTTTGACGAGTTCCCCATAACCGGACCTCGAGGGTCCGGAAAGGTTTGGATCACAGCGGGACCCAAAATCAGTGAGTAATAGCATACAAAACTGGCCGGAATAGACCAAAACTACGAGTTTTTACGAGTTCCCCGTAACCAGACCCCGGGGTTCCCAAAACGTTCGGATCGCAGCAGGACCCAAAATCAGTGACTAATAGCATACAAAACTGGCCAATATAGGCCAAAACTGCGAGTTTTGACAAATTCCCCGTAACCGGACCCAAGGGTTCTCGAAGCATTCAGATCACAGCGGGAACCAAAATCAGTGACTAATAGCATACAAAACTAGCCGGAGTAGGCAAAAACTGGGAGTTTTGATGAGGTCCCGTAACCGGACCCCGGGGATCCGAAAACGTTCGGATCACAGCGGGATCCAAAATCATTGAGCAATAGCATACAGAACGAGCCAGAATAGGCCTAAACTACTAGTTTTAATGAGTTCCCCGTAACCGGACCCCGAGGTCCGGAAACATTCGGATCACAGCGGGACCCAAAATCAGTGTCTAATAGCATACAAAACTGGCCGAAATAGGCCAAAACTGCGACTTTTGACAAGTTCCCCATAACCGGACCCTGAGGTTTCCAAAACGTTCGGATCGCAGCAGGACCCAAAATCCGTGACGAATAGCATACAAAACTGGCGTGAATAGGTGAAAACTGCGAGTTTTGACGAGTTCCCCATAACCGGACCCTAGGGTTCCCGAAGCGTTCAAATCACAACGGGACCCAAAATCAGTGACTAATAGCATACAAAACTGGTCGGAATAGGCCAAAACTGCGAGTTTTCGCGAGTTCCCCGTAACCGGACCACGTAGTTCCTTAAACGTCCGGAACACAACGGGACCCAAAATCAGTTAGTAATAGCATACAAAATTGGCAGGAGTAGGCGAAAACTGCGAGTTTTGACGAGTTCCCGTAATCGGACCAAGGGGTTCGATCCCGAAACGTTCGGATCACAGCGGGACCCAAAATAAGTGACTAATAGCATACAAAACGGGCCGGAGTAGGCAAAAACTGGGAGTTTTGACGAGTTCCCATAACCATTCCCCGGGGTTCCGAAAACGTTCGGATCACAGCGGGATCCAAAATCATTGGGCAATAGCATACATAACGAGCCAGAATAGGCCGAAACTGCTAGTTTTGACGAGTTCCCCGTAACCGGACCCCGAGGTTCCGGAAACATTCGGATCACAGCGGGACCCAAAATCAGTGACTAATAGCATACAAAACTGGCTGGACTAGGCCAAAACTGCGAGTTTTGATGAGTTCCCCTAACCAGGCCCAGGGGTTCCCAAAACGTTCGGATCACAGCGGGATCCAAAATCAGTGAGCAATAGCATGCATAACTAGCCAGAATAGGCCAAAACTGCGAGTTTTGACGAGTTCGCTGTAACCGGACCCCGATGATTTCGGAAACATCCGGATCACAGCGGGACCCAAAATCAGTGACTAAGTGCATAGAAAACATGCCGAAATAAGCCAAAACTGTGAGTTTTGACGAGTTCTGCGTAACTGGACCCCGGGGTTCCCAAAATGTTTGGATTGCATGAGGACCCAAAATAAGTGACTAATAGCATACAAACGTGTCCAAAACAGGCCAAAACTGCGAGTTTTGACCAGTTCCCCGTAACTAGACCTCGGGGTTCCTGAAACGTTCGGATCGCAGCGGGATCCAAAATCAGTGAGGAATAGCATACAGAACTAGCCAAAATATGCCAAAACTGCGAGTTTTGACGAGTTCCCCATAACCGGACCTCGAGGGTCCGGAAACGTTTGGATCACAGCGGGACCCAAAATCAGTGAGTAATAGCATACAAAACTGGCTGGAATAGACCAAAACTACGAGTTTTTACGAGTTCCCCGTAACCAGACCCCGGGGTTCCCAAAACGTTCGGATCGCAGCAGGACCCAAAATCAGTGACTAATAGCATACAAAACTGGCCAATATAGGCCAAAACTGCGAGTTTTGACAAATTCCCCGTAACCGGACCCAAGGGTTCTCGAAGCATTCAGATCACAGCGGGAACCAAAATCAGTGACTAATAGCATACAAAACTAGCCGGAGTAGGCAAAAACTGGGAGTTTTGATGAGGTCCCGTAACCGGACCCCGGGGATCCGAAAACGTTCGGATCACAGCGGGATCCAAAATCATTGAGCAATAGCATACAGAACGAGCCAGAATAGGCCTAAACTACTAGTTTTAATGAGTTCCCCGTAACCGGACCCCGAGGTCCGGAAACATTCGGATCACAGCGGGACCCAAAATCAGTGACTAATAGCATACAAAACTGGCCGAAATAGGCCAAAACTGCGAGTTTTGACAAGTTCCCCATAACCGGACCCTGAGGTTTCCAAAACGTTCGGATCGCAGCAGGACCCAAAATCCGTGACGAATAGCATACAAAACTGGCGTGAATAGGTGAAAACTGCGAGTTTTGACGAGTTCCCCATAACCGGACCCTAGGGTTCCCGAAGCGTTCAAACCACAACGGGACCCAAAATCAGTGACTAATAGCATACAAAACTGGTCGGAATAGGCCAAAACTGCGAGTTTTCGCGAGTTCCCCGTAACCGGACCACGTAGTTCCTTAAACGTCCGGAACACAACGGGACCCAAAATCAGTTAGTAATAGCATACAAAATTGGCAGGAGTAGGCGAAAACTGCGAGTTTTGACGAGTTCCCGTAATCGGACCAAGGGGTTCGATCCCGAAACGTTCGGATCACAGCGGGACCCAAAATAAGTGACTAATAGCATACAAAACGGGCCGGAGTAGGCAAAAACTGGGAGTTTTGACGAGTTCCCATAACCATTCCCCGGGGTTCCGAAAACGTTCGGATCACAGCGGGATCCAAAATCATTGGGCAATAGCATACATAACGAGCCAGAATAGGCCGAAACTGCTAGTTTTGACGAGTTCCCCGTAACCGGACCCCGAGGTTCCGGAAACATTCGGATCACAGCGGGACCCAAAATCAGTGACTAATAGCATACAAAACTGGCTGGACTAGGCCAAAACTACGAGTTTTGATGAGTTCCCCTAACCGGACCCAGGGGTTCCCAAAACGTTCGGATCGCAGCGGGATCCAAAATCAGTGAGCAATAGCATGCAGAACTAGCCAGAATAGGCCAAAACTGCGAGTTTTGACGAGTTCGCTGTAACCGGACCCCGATGATTTCGGAAACATCCGGATCACAGCGGGACCCAAAATCAGTGACTAAGTGCATAGAAAACATGCCGAAATAAGCCAAAACTGTGAGTTTTGACGAGTTCTGCGTAACTGGACCCCGGGGTTCCCAAAATGTTTGGATTGCATGAGGACCCAAAATAAGTGACTAATAGCATACAAACGTGTCCAAAACAGGCCAAAACTGCGAGTTTTGACCAGTTCCCCGTAACTAGACCTCGGGGTTCCTGAAACGTTCGGATCGCAGCGGGATCCAAAATCAGTGAGGAATAGCATACAGAACTAGCCAAAATATGCCAAAACTGCGAGTTTTGACGAGTTCCCCATAACCGGACCTCGAGGGTCCGGAAACGTTTGGATCACAGCGGGACCCAAAATCAGTGAGTAATAGCATACAAAACTGGCTGGAATAGACCAAAACTACGAGTTTTTACGAGTTCCCCGTAACCAGACCCCGGGGTTCCCAAAACGTTCGGATCGCAGCAGGACCCAAAATCAGTGACTAATAGCATACAAAACTGGCCAATATAGGCCAAAACTGCGAGTTTTGACAAATTCCCCGTAACCGGACCCAAGGGTTCTCGAAGCATTCAGATCACAGCGGGAACCAAAATCAGTGACTAATAGCATACAAAACTAGCCGGAGTAGGCAAAAACTGGGAGTTTTGATGAGGTCCCGTAACCGGACCCCGGGGATCCGAAAACGTTCGGATCACAGCGGGATCCAAAATCATTGAGCAATAGCATACAGAACGAGCCAGAATAGGCCTAAACTACTAGTTTTAATGAGTTCCCCGTAACCGGACCCCGAGGTCCGGAAACATTCGGATCACAGCGGGACCCAAAATCAGTGTCTAATAGCATACAAAACTGGCCGAAATAGGCCAAAACTGCGACTTTTGACAAGTTCCCCATAACCGGACCCTGAGGTTTCCAAAACGTTCGGATCGCAGCAGGACCCAAAATCCGTGACGAATAGCATACAAAACTGGCGTGAATAGGTGAAAACTGCGAGTTTTGACGAGTTCCCCATAACCGGACCCTAGGGTTCCCGAAGCGTTCAAATCACAACGGGACCCAAAATCAGTGACTAATAGCATACAAAACTGGTCGGAATAGGCCAAAACTGCGAGTTTTCGCGAGTTCCCCGTAACCGGACCACGTAGTTCCTTAAACGTCCGGAACACAACGGGACCCAAAATCAGTTAGTAATAGCATACAAAATTGGCAGGAGTAGGCGAAAACTGCGAGTTTTGACGAGTTCCCGTAATCGGACCAAGGGGTTCGATCCCGAAACGTTCGGATCACAGCGGGACCCAAAATAAGTGACTAATAGCATACAAAACGGGCCGGAGTAGGCAAAAACTGGGAGTTTTGACGAGTTCCCATAACCATTCCCCGGGGTTCCGAAAACGTTCGGATCACAGCGGGATCCAAAATCATTGGGCAATAGCATACATAACGAGCCAGAATAGGCCGAAACTGCTAGTTTTGACGAGTTCCCCGTAACCGGACCCCGAGGTTCCGGAAACATTCGGATCACAGCGGGACCCAAAATCAGTGACTAATAGCATACAAAACTGGCTGGACTAGGCCAAAACTGCGAGTTTTGATGAGTTCCCCTAACCAGGCCCAGGGGTTCCCAAAACGTTCGGATCACAGCGGGATCCAAAATCAGTGAGCAGTAGCATGCATAACTAGCCAGAATAGGCCAAAACTGCGAGTTTTGACGAGTTCGCTGTAACCGGACCCCGATGATTTCGGAAACATCCGGATCACAGCGGGACCCAAAATCAGTGACTAAGTGCATAGAAAACATGCCGAAATAAGCCAAAACTGTGAGTTTTGACGAGTTCTGCGTAACTGGACCCCGGGGTTCCCAAAATGTTTGGATTGCATGAGGACCCAAAATAAGTGACTAATAGCATACAAACGTGTCCAAAACAGGCCAAAACTGCGAGTTTTCACCAGTTCCCCCGTAACTAGACCTCGGGGTTCCTGAAACGTTCGGATCGCAGCGGGATCCAAAATCAGTGAGGAATAGCATACAGAACTAGCCAAAATATGCCAAAACTGCGAGTTTTGACGAGTTCCCCATAACCGGACCTCGAGGGTCCGGAAACGTTTGGATCACAGCGGGACCCAAAATCAGTGAGTAATAGCATACAAAACTGGCTGGAATAGACCAAAACTACGAGTTTTTACGAGTTCCCCGTAACCAGACCCCGGGGTTCCCAAAACGTTCGGATCGCAGCAGGACCCAAAATCAGTGACTAATAGCATACAAAACTGGCCAATATAGGCCAAAACTGCGAGTTTTGACAAATTCCCCGTAACCGGACCCAAGGGTTCTCGAAGCATTCAGATCACAGCGGGAACCAAAATCAGTGACTAATAGCATACAAAACTAGCCGGAGTAGGCAAAAACTGGGAGTTTTGATGAGGTCCCGTAACCGGACCCCGGGGATCCGAAAACGTTCGGATCACAGCGGGATCCAAAATCATTGAGCAATAGCATACAGAACGAGCCAGAATAGGCCTAAACTACTAGTTTTAATGAGTTCCCCGTAACCGGACCCCGAGGTCCGGAAACATTCGGATCACAGCGGGACCCAAAATCAGTGTCTAATAGCATACAAAACTGGCCGAAATAGGCCAAAACTGCGACTTTTGACAAGTTCCCCATAACCGGACCCTGAGGTTTCCAAAACGTTCGGATCGCAGCAGGACCCAAAATCCGTGACGAATAGCATACAAAACTGGCGTGAATAGGTGAAAACTGCGAGTTTTGACGAGTTCCCCATAACCGGACCCTAGGGTTCCCGAAGCGTTCAAATCACAACGGGACCCAAAATCAGTGACTAATAGCATACAAAACTGGTCGGAATAGGCCAAAACTGCGAGTTTTCGCGAGTTCCCCGTAACCGGACCACGTAGTTCCTTAAACGTCCGGAACACAACGGGACCCAAAATCAGTTAGTAATAGCATACAAAATTGGCAGGAGTAGGCGAAAACTGCGAGTTTTGACGAGTTCCCGTAATCGGACCAAGGGGTTCGATCCCGAAACGTTCGGATCACAGCGGGACCCAAAATAAGTGACTAATAGCATACAAAACGGGCCGGAGTAGGCAAAAACTGGGAGTTTTGACGAGTTCCCATAACCATTCCCCGGGGTTCCGAAAACGTTCGGATCACAGCGGGATCCAAAATCATTGGGCAATAGCATACATAACGAGCCAGAATAGGCCGAAACTGCTAGTTTTGACGAGTTCCCCGTAACCGGACCCCGAGGTTCCGGAAACATTCGGATCACAGCGGGACCCAAAATCAGTGACTAATAGCATACAAAACTGGCTGGACTAGGCCAAAACTGCGAGTTTTGATGAGTTCCCCTAACCAGGCCCAGGGGTTCCCAAAACGTTCGGATCACAGCGGGATCCAAAATCAGTGAGCAGTAGCATGCATAACTAGCCACAATAGGCCAAAACTGCGAGTTTTGACGAGTTCGCTGTAACCGGACCCCGATGATTTCGGAAACATCCGGATCACAGCGGGACCCAAAATCAGTGACTAAGTGCATAGAAAACATGCCGAAATAAGCCAAAACTGTGAGTTTTGACGAGTTCTGCGTAACTGGACCCCGGGGTTCCCAAAATGTTTGGATTGCATGAGGACCCAAAATAAGTGACTAATAGCATACAAACGTGTCCAAAACAGGCCAAAACTGCGAGTTTTCACCAGTTCCCCGTAACTAGACCTCGGGGTTCCTGAAACGTTCGGATCGCAGCGGGATCCAAAATCAGTGAGGAATAGCATACAGAACTAGCCAAAATATGCCAAAACTGCGAGTTTTGACGAGTTCCCCATAACCGGACCTCGAGGGTCCGGAAACGTTTGGATCACAGCGGGACCCAAAATCAGTGAGTAATAGCATACAAAACTGGCTGGAATAGACCAAAACTACGAGTTTTTACGAGTTCCCCGTAACCAGACCCCGGGGTTCCCAAAACGTTCGGATCGCAGCAGGACCCAAAATCAGTGACTAATAGCATACAAAACTGGCCAATATAGGCCAAAACTGCGAGTTTTGATAAATTCCCCGTAACCGGACCCAAGGGTTCTCGAAGCATTCAGATCACAGCGGGAACCAAAATCAGTGACTAATAGCATACAAAACTAGCCGGAGTAGGCAAAAACTGGGAGTTTTGATGAGGTCCCGTAACCGGACCCCGGGGATCCGAAAACGTTCGGATCACAGCGGGATCCAAAATCATTGAGCAATAGCATACAGAACGAGCCAGAATAGGCCTAAACTACTAGTTTTAATGAGTTCCCCGTAACCGGACCCCGAGGTCCGGAAACATTCGGATCACAGCGGGACCCAAAATCAGTGACTAATAGCATACAAAACTGGCCGAAATAGGCCAAAACTGCGACTTTTGACAAGTTCCCCATAACCGGACCCTGAGGTTTCCAAAACGTTCGGATCGCAGCAGGACCCAAAATCCGTGACGAATAGCATACAAAACTGGCGTGAATAGGTGAAAACTGCGAGTTTTGACGAGTTCCCCATAACCGGACCCTAGGGTTCCCGAAGCGTTCAAACCACAACGGGACCCAAAATCAGTGACTAATAGCATACAAAACTGGTCGGAATAGGCCAAAACTGCGAGTTTTCGCGAGTTCCCCGTAACCGGACCACGTAGTTCCTTAAACGTCCGGAACACAACGGGACCCAAAATCAGTTAGTAATAGCATACAAAATTGGCAGGAGTAGGCGAAAACTGCGAGTTTTGACGAGTTCCCGTAATCGGACCAAGGGGTTCGATCCCGAAACGTTCGGATCACAGCGGGACCCAAAATAAGTGACTAATAGCATACAAAACGGGCCGGAGTAGGCAAAAACTGGGAGTTTTGACGAGTTCCCATAACCATTCCCCGGGGTTCCGAAAACGTTCGGATCACAGCGGGATCCAAAATCATTGGGCAATAGCATACATAACGAGCCAGAATAGGCCGAAACTGCTAGTTTTGACGAGTTCCCCGTAACCGGACCCCGAGGTTCCGGAAACATTCGGATCACAGCGGGACCCAAAATCAGTGACTAATAGCATACAAAACTGGCTGGACTAGGCCAAAACTACGAGTTTTGATGAGTTCCCCTAACCGGACCCAGGGGTTCCCAAAACGTTCGGATCGCAGCGGGATCCAAAATCAGTGAGCAATAGCATGCAGAACTAGCCAGAATAGGCCAAAACTGCGAGTTTTGACGAGTTCGCTGTAACCGGACCCCGATGATTTCGGAAACATCCGGATCACAGCGGGACCCAAAATCAGTGACTAAGTGCATAGAAAACATGCCGAAATAAGCCAAAACTGTGAGTTTTGACGAGTTCTGCGTAACTGGACCCCGGGGTTCCCAAAATGTTTGGATTGCATGAGGACCCAAAATAAGTGACTAATAGCATACAAACGTGTCCAAAACAGGCCAAAACTGCGAGTTTTGACCAGTTCCCCGTAACTAGACCTCGGGGTTCCTGAAATGTTCGGATCGCAGCGGGATCCAAAATCAGTGAGGAATAGCATACAGAACTAGCCAAAATATGCCAAAACTGCGAGTTTTGACGAGTTCCCCATAACCGGACCTCGAGGGTCCGGAAACGTTTGGATCACAGCGGGACCCAAAATCAGTGAGTAATAGCATACAAAACTGGCTGGAATAGACCAAAACTACGAGTTTTTACGAGTTCCCCGTAACCAGACCCCGGGGTTCCCAAAACGTTCGGATCGCAGCAGGACCCAAAATCAGTGACTAATAGCATACAAAACTGGCCAATATAGGCCAAAACTGCGAGTTTTGACAAATTCCCCGTAACCGGACCCAAGGGTTCTCGAAGCATTCAGATCACAGCGGGAACCAAAATCAGTGACTAATAGCATACAAAACTAGCCGGAGTAGGCAAAAACTGGGAGTTTTGATGAGGTCCCGTAACCGGACCCCGGGGATCCGAAAACGTTCGGATCACAGCGGGATCCAAAATCATTGAGCAATAGCATACAGAACGAGCCAGAATAGGCCTAAACTACTAGTTTTAATGAGTTCCCCGTAACCGGACCCCGAGGTCCGGAAACATTCGGATCACAGCGGGACCCAAAATCAGTGACTAATAGCATACAAAACTGGCCGAAATAGGCCAAAACTGCGAGTTTTGACAAGTTCCCCATAACCGGACCCTGAGGTTTCCAAAACGTTCGGATCGCAGCACGACCCAAAATCCGTGACGAATAGCATACAAAACTGGCGTGAATAGGTGAAAACTGCGAGTTTTGACGAGTTCCCCATAACCGGACCCTAGGGTTCCCGAAGCGTTCAAATCACAACGGGACCCAAAATCAGTGACTAATAGCATACAAAACTGGTCGGAATAGGCCAAAACTGCGAGTTTTCGCGAGTTCCCCGTAACCGGACCACGTAGTTCCTTAAACGTCCGGAACACAACGGGACCCAAAATCAGTTAGTAATAGCATACAAAATTGGCAGGAGTAGGCGAAAACTGCGAGTTTTGACGAGTTCCCGTAATCGGACCAAGGGGTTCGATCCCGAAACGTTCGGATCACAGCGGGACCCAAAATAAGTGACTAATAGCATACAAAACGGGCCGGAGTAGGCAAAAACTGGGAGTTTTGACGAGTTCCCGTAACCATTCCCCGGGGTTCCGAAAACGTTCGGATCACAGCGGGATCCAAAATCATTGGGCAATAGCATACATAACGAGCCAGAATAGGCCGAAACTGCTAGTTTTGACGAGTTCCCCGTAACCGGACCCCGAGGTTCCGGAAACATTCGGATCACAGCGGGACCCAAAATCAGTGACTAATAGCATACAAAACTGGCTGGACTAGGCCAAAACTACGAGTTTTGATGAGTTCCCCTAACCGGACCCAGGGGTTCCCAAAACGTTCGGATCGCAGCGGGATCCAAAATCAGTGAGCAATAGCATGCAGAACTAGCCAGAATAGGCCAAAACTGCGAGTTTTGACGAGTTCGCTGTAACCGGACCCCGATGATTTCGGAAACATCCGGATCACAGCGGGACCCAAAATCAGTGACTAAGTGCATAGAAAACATGCCGAAATAAGCCAAAACTGTGAGTTTTGACGAGTTCTGCGTAACTGGACCCCGGGGTTCCCAAAATGTTTGGATTGCATGAGGACCCAAAATAAGTGACTAATAGCATACAAACGTGTCCAAAACAGGCCAAAACTGCGAGTTTTGACCAGTTCCCCGTAACTAGACCTCGGGGTTCCTGAAACGTTCGGATCGCAGCGGGATCCAAAATCAGTGAGGAATAGCATACAGAACTAGCCAAAATATGCCAAAACTGCGAGTTTTGACGAGTTCCCCATAACCGGACCTCGAGGGTCCGGAAACGTTTGGATCACAGCGGGACCCAAAATCAGTGAGTAATAGCATACAAAACTGGCTGGAATTGACCAAAACTACGAGTTTTTACGAGTTCCCCGTAACCAGACCCCGGGGTTCCCAAAACGTTCGGATCGCAGCAGGACCCAAAATCAGTGACTAATAGCATACAAAACTGGCCAATATAGGCCAAAACTGCGAGTTTTGACGAGTTCCCGTAATCGGACCAAGGGGTTCGATCCCGAAACGTTCGGATCACAGCGGGACCCAAAATAAGTGACTAATAGCATACAAAACGGGCCGGAGTAGGCAAAAACTGGGAGTTTTGACGAGTTCCCGTAACCATTCCCCGGGGTTCCGAAAACGTTCGGATCACAGCGGGATCCAAAATCATTGGGCAATAGCATACATAACGAGCCAGAATAGGCCGAAACTGCTCGTTTTGACGAGTTCCCCGTAACCGGACCCCGAGGTTCCGGAAACATTCGGATCACAGCGGGACCCAAAATCAGTGACTAATAGCATACAAAACTGGCTGGACTAGGCCAAAACTGCGAGTTTTGATGAGTTCCCCTAACCAGACCCAGGGGTTCCCAAAACGTTCGGATCGCAGCGGGATCCAAAATCAGTGAGCAATAGCATGCAGAACTAGCCAGAATAGGCCAAAACTGCGAGTTTTGACGAGTTCGCTGTAACCGGACCCCGATGATTTCGGAAACATCCGGATCACAGCGGGACCCAAAATCAGTGACTAAGTGCATAGAAAACATGCCGAAATAAGCCAAAACTGTGAGTTTTGACGAGTTCTGCGTAACTGGACCCCGGGGTTCCCAAAATGTTTGGATTGCATGAGGACCCAAAATAAGTGACTAATAGCATACAAACGTGTCCAAAACAGGCCAAAACTGCGAGTTTTGACCAGTTCCCCGTAACTAGACCTCGGGGTTCCTAAAACGTTCGGATCGCAGCGGGATCCAAAATCAGTGAGGAATAGCATACAGAACTAGCCAAAATATGCCAAAACTGCGAGTTTTGACGAGTTCCCCATAACCGGACCTCGAGGGTCCGGAAACGTTTGGATCACAGCGGGACCCAAAATCAGTGAGTAATAGCATACAAAACTGGCCGGAATAGACCAAAACTACGAGTTTTTACGAGTTCCCCGTAACCAGACCCCGGGGTTCCCAAAACGTTCGGATCGCAGCAGGACCCAAAATCAGTGACTAATAGCATACAAAACTGGCCAATATAGGCCAAAACTGCGAGTTTTGACAAATTCCCCGTAACCGGACCCAAGGGTTCTCGAAGCATTCAGATCACAGCGGGAACCAAAATCAGTGACTAATAGCATACAAAACTAGCCGGAGTAGGCAAAAACTGGGAGTTTTGATGAGGTCCCGTAACCGGACACCGGGGTTCCGAAAACGTTCGGATCACAGCGGGATCCAAAATCATTGAGCAATAGCATACAGAACGAGCCAGAATAGGCCTAAACTGCTAGTTTTGATGAGTTCCCCGTAACCGGACCCCGAGGTTCCGGAAACATTCGGATCACAGCGGACCCAAAATCAGTGACTAATAGCATACAAAACTGGCCGAAATAGGCCAAAACTGCGAGTTTTGACAAGTTCCCCATAACCGGACCCTGAGGTTCCCAAAACGTTCGGATCGCAGCAGGACCCAAAATCCGTGACGAATAGCATACAAAACTGGCGTGAATAGGTGAAAACTGCGAGTTTTGACGAGTTCCCCGTAACCGGACCCTAGGGTTCCCGAAGCGTTCAAATCACAACGGGACCCAAAATCAGTGACTAATAGCATACAAACCTGGTCGGAATAGGCCAAAACTGCGAGTTTTCGCGAGTTCCCCGTAACCGGACCACGTAGTTCCTTAAACGTCCGGAACACAACGGGACCCAAAATCAGTTAGTAATAGCATACAAAATTGGCAGGAGTAGGCGAAAACTGCGAGTTTTGACGAGTTCCCGTAATCGGACCAAGGGGTTCGATCCCGAAACATTCGGATCACAGCGGGACCCAAAATAAGTGACTAATAGCATACAAAACGGGCCGAAGTAGGCAAAAACTGGGAGTTTTGACGAGTTCCCGTAACCGTCCCCCGGGGTTCCGAAAACGTTTGGATCACAGCGGGATCCAGAATCATTGAGCAATAGCATACAGAACGAGCCAGAATAGGCCGAAACTACTAGTTTTGACGAGTTCCCCGTAACCGGACCCCGAGGTTCCGGAAACATTCGGATCACAGCGGGACCCAAAATCAGTGACTAATAGCATACAAAACTGGCTGGACTAGGCCAAAACTGCGAGTTTTGATGAGTTCCCCTAACCGGACCCAGGGGTTCCCAAAACGTTCGGATCGCAGCGGGATCCAAAATCAGTGAGCAATAGCATGCAGAACTAGCCAGAATAGGCCAAAACTGCGAGTTTTGACGAGTTCGCTGTAACCGGACCCCGATGATTTCGGAAACATCCGGATCACAGCGGGACCCAAAATCAGTGACTAAGTGCATAGAAAACATGCCGAAATAAGCCAAAACTGTGAGTTTTGACGAGTTCTGCGTAACTGGACCCCGGGGTTCCCAAAATGTTTGGATTGCATGAGGACCCAAAATAAGTGACTAATAGCATATAAACGTGTCCAAAACAGGCCAAAACTGCGAGTTTTGACCAGTTCCCCGTAACTAGACCTCGGGGTTCCTGAAACGTTCGGATCGCAGCGGGATCCAAAATCAGTGAGGAATAGCATACAGAACTAGCCAAAATATGCCAAAACTGCGAGTTTTGACGAGTTCCCCATAACCGGATCTCGAGGGTCCGGAAACGTTTGGATCACAGCGGGACCCAAAACCAGTGAGTAATAGCATACAAAACTGGCTGGAATAGACCAAAACTACGAGTTTTTACGAGTTCCCCGTAACCAGACCCCGGGGTTCCCAAGACGTTCGGATCGCAGCAGGACCCAAAATCAGTGACTAATAGCATACAAAACTGGCCAATATAGGCCAAAACTGCGAGTTTTGACAAATTCCCCGTAACCGGACCCAAGGGTTCTCGAAGCGTTCAGATCACAGCGGGAACCAAAATCAGTGACTAATAGCACACAAAACTAGCCGGAGTAGGCAAAAACTGGGAGTTTTGATGAGGTCCCGTAACCGGACCCCGGGGTTCCGAAAACGTTCGGATCACAGCAGGAACCAAAATCATTGAGCAATAGCATACAGAACGAGCCAGAATAGGCCTAAACTGCTAGTTTTGATGAGTTCCCCGTAACCGGACCCCGAGGTTCCGGAAACATTCGGATCACAGCGGGACCCAAAATCAGTGACTAATAGCATACAAAACTGGCCGAAATAGGCCAAAACTGCGAGTTTTGACAAGTTCCCCATAACCGGACCCTGAGGTTCCCAAAACGTTCGGATCGCAGCAGGACCCGAAATCCGTGACGAATAGCATACAAAACTGGCGTGAATAGGTGAAAACTGCGAGTTTTGACGAGTTCCCCGTAACCGGACCCTAGGGTTCCCGAAGCGTTCAAATCACAACGGGACCCAAAATCAGTGACTAATAGCATACAAACCTGGTCGGAATAGGCCAAAACTGCGAGTTTTCGCGAGTTCCCCGTAACCGGACCACGTAGTTCCTTAAACGTCCGGAACACAACGGGACCCAAAATCAGTTAGTAATAGCATACAAAATTGGCAGGAGTAGGCGAAAACTGCGAGTTTTGACGAGTTCCCGTAATCGGACCAAGGGGTTCGATCCCGAAACATTCGGATCACAGCGGGACCCAAAATAAGTGACTAATAGCATACAAAACGGGCCGAAGTAGGCAAAAACTGGGAGTTTTGACGAGTTCCCGTAACCGTCCCCCGGGGTTCCGAAAACGTTTGGATCACAGCGGGATCCAGAATCATTGAGCAATAGCATACAGAACGAGCCAGAATAGGCCGAAACTGCTAGTTTTGACGAGTTCCCCGTAACCGGACCCCGAGGTTCCGGAAACATTCGGATCACAGCGGGACCCAAAATCAGTGACTAATAGCATACAAAACTGGCTGGACTAGGCCAAAACTGCGAGTTTTGATGAGTTCCCCTAACCGGACCCAGGGGTTCCCAAAACGTTCGGATCGCAGCGGGATCCAAAATCAGTGAGCAATAGCATGCAGAACTAGCCAGAATAGGCCAAAACTGCGAGTTTTGACGAGTTCGCTGTAACCGGACCCCGATGATTTCGGAAACATCCGGATCACAGCGGGACCCAAAATCAGTGACTAAGTGCATAGAAAACATGCCGAAATAAGCCAAAACTGTGAGTTTTGACGAGTTCTGCGTAACTGGACCCCGGGGTTCCCAAAATGTTTGGATTGCATGAGGACCCAAAATAAGTGACTAATAGCATATAAACGTGTCCAAAACAGGCCAAAACTGCGAGTTTTGACCAGTTCCCCGTAACTAGACCTCGGGGTTCCTGAAACGTTCGGATCGCAGCGGGATCCAAAATCAGTGAGGAATAGCATACAGAACTAGCCAAAATATGCCAAAACTGCGAGTTTTGACGAGTTCCCCATAACCGGATCTCGAGGGTCCGGAAACGTTTGGATCACAGCGGGACCCAAAACCAGTGAGTAATAGCATACAAAACTGGCTGGAATAGACCAAAACTACGAGTTTTTACGAGTTCCCCGTAACCAGACCCCGGGGTTCCCAAGACGTTCGGATCGCAGCAGGACCCAAAATCAGTGACTAATAGCATACAAAACTGGCCAATATAGGCCAAAACTGCGAGTTTTGACAAATTCCCCGTAACCGGACCCAAGGGTTCTCGAAGCGTTCACATCACAGCGGGAACCAAAATCAGTGACTAATAGCACACAAAACTAGCCGGAGTAGGCAAAAACTGGGAGTTTTGATGAGGTCCCGTAACCGGACCCCGGGGTTCCGAAAACGTTCGGATCACAGCAGGAACCAAAATCATTGAGCAATAGCATACAGAACGAGCCAGAATAGGCCTAAACTGCTAGTTTTGATGAGTTCCCCGTAACCGGACCCCGAGGTTCCGGAAACATTCGGATCACAGCGGGACCCAAAATCAGTGAATAATAGCATACAAAACTGGCCGAAATAGGCCAAAACTGCGAGTTTTGACAAGTTCCCCATAACCGGACCCTGAGGTTCCCAAAACGTTCGGATCGCAGCAGGACCCAAAATCCGTGACGAATAGCATACAAAACTGGCGTGAATAGGTGAAAACTGCGAGTTTTGACGTGTTCCCCGTAACCGGACCCTAGGGTTCCCGAAGCGTTCAAATCACAACGGGACCTAAAATCCGTGACTAATAGCATACAAAACTGGTCGGAATAGGCCAAAACTGCGAGTTTTCGCGAGTTCCCCGTAACCGGACCACGTAGTTCCTTAAACGTCCGGAACATAACGGGACCCAAAATCAGTTAGTAATAGCATACAAAATTGGCAGGAGTAGGCGAAAACTGCGAGTTTTGACGAGTTCCCGTAATCGGACCAAGGGGTTCGATCCCGAAACGTTCGGATCACAGCGGGACCCAAAATAAGTGACTAATAGCATACAAAACGGGCCGGAGTAGGCAAAAACTGGGAGTTTTGACGAGTTCCCGTAACCGTCCCCCGGGGTTCCGAAAACGTTCGGATCACAGCGGGATCCAAAATCATTGAGCAATAGCATACAGAACGAGCCAGAATAGGCCGAAACTGCTAGTTTTGACGAGTTCCCCGTAACCGGACCCCGAGGTTCCGGAAACATTCGGATCACAGCGGGACCCAAAATCAGTGACTAATAGCATACAAAACTGGCTGGACTAGGCCAAAACTGCGAGTTTTGATGAGTTCCCCTAACCAGGCCCAGGGGTTCCCAAAACGTTCGGATCACAGCGGGATCCAAAATCAGTGAGCAATAGCATGCATAACTAGCCAGAATAGGCCAAAACTGCGAGTTTTGACGAGTTCGCTGTAACCGGACCCCGATGATTTCGGAAACATCCGGATCACAGCGGGACCCAAAATCAGTGACTAAGTGCATAGAAAACATGCCGAAATAAGCCAAAACAGTGAGTTTTGACGAGTTCTGCGTAACTGGACCCCGGGGTTCCCAAAATGTTTGGATTGCATGAGGACCCAAAATAATTGACTAATAGCATATAAACGTGTCCAAAACAGGCCAAAACTGTGAGTTTTGACCAGTTCCCCGTAACTAGACCTCGGGGTTCCCAAAACGTTCGGATCGCAGCGGGATCCAAAATCAGTGAGGAATAGCATACAGAACTAGCCAAAATATGCCAAAACTGTGAGTTTTGACGAGTTCCCCATGACCGGACCTCGAGGGTCCGGAAACGTTTGGATCACAGCGGGACCCAAAATCAGTGAGTAATAGCATACAAAACTGGCTGGAATAGACCAAAACTACGAGTTTTTACGAGTTCCCCGTAACCAGACCCCGGGGTTCCCAAGACGTTCGGATCGCAGCAGGACCCAAAATCAGTGACTAATAGCATACAAAACTGGCCAATATAGGCCAAAACTGCGAGTTTTGACAAATTCCCCGTAACCGGACCCAAGGGTTCTCGAAGCGTTCAGATCACAGCGGGAACCAAAATCAGTGACTAATAGCACACAAAACTAGCCGGAGTAGGCAAAAACTGGGAGTTTTGATGAGGTCCCGTAACCGGACCCCGGGGTTCCGAAAACGTTCGGATCACAGCAGGAACCAAAATCATTGAGCAATAGCATACAGAACGAGCCAGAATAGGCCTAAACTGCTAGTTTTGATGACTTCCCCGTAACCGGACCCCGAGGTTCCGGAAACATTCGGATCACAGCGGGACCCAAAATCAGTGACTAATAGCATACAAAACTGGCCGAAATAGGCCAAAACTGCGAGTTTTGACAAGTTCCCCATAACCGGACCCTGAGGTTCCCAAAACGTTCGGATCGCAGCAGGACCCAAAATCCGTGACGAATAGCATACAAAACTGGCGTGAATAGGTGAAAACTGCGAGTTTTGACGAGTTCCCCGTAACCGGGCCCTAGGGTTCCCGAAGCGTTCAAATCACAACGGGACCCAAAATCAGTGACTAATAGCATACAAAACTGGTCGGAATAGGCCAAAACTGCGAGTTTTCGCGAGTTCCCCGTAACCGGACCACGTAGTTCCTTAAACGTCCGTACATAACGGGACCCAAAATCAGTTAGTAATAGCATACAAAATTGGCAGGAGTAGGCGAAAACTGCGAGTTTTGACGAGTTCCCGTAATCGGACCAAGGGGTTCGATCCCGAAACGTTCGGATCACAGCGGGACCCAAAATAAGTGACTAATAGCATACAAAACGGGCCGGAGTAGGCAAAAACTGGGAGTTTTGACGAGTTCCCGTAACCGTCCCCCGGGGTTCCGAAAACGTTCGGATCACAGCGGGATCCAAAATCATTGAGCAATAGCATACAGAACGAGCCAGAATAGGCCGAAACTGCTAGTTTTGACGAGTTCCCCGTAACCGGACCCCGAGGTTCCGGAAACATTCGGATCACAGCGGGACCCAAAATCAGTGACTAATAGCATACAAAACTGGCTGGACTAGGCCAAAACTGCGAGTTTTGATGAGTTCCCCTAACCGGGCCCAGGGGTTCCCAAAACGTTCGGATCACAGCGGGATCCAAAATCAGTGAGCAATAGCATGCAGAACTAGCCAGAATAGGCCAAAACTGCGAGTTTTGACGAGTTCGCTGTAACCGGACCCCGATGATTTCGGAAACATCCGGATCACAGCGGGACCCAAAATCAGTGACTAAGTGCATAGAAAACATGCCGAAATAAGCCAAAACTGTGAGTTTTGACGAGTTCTGCGTAACTGGACCCCGGGGTTCCCAAAATGTTTGGATTGCATGAGGACCCAAAATAATTGACTAATAGCATATAAACGTGTCCAAAACAGGCCAAAACTGCGAGTTTTGACCAGTTCCCCGTAACTAGACCTCGGGGTTCCCAAAATGTTCGGATCGCAGCGGGATCCAAAATCAGTGAGGAATAGCATACAGAACTAGCCAAAATATGCCAAAACTGCGAGTTTTGACGAGTTCCCCATGACCGGACCTCGAGGGTCTGGAAACGTTTGGATCACAGCGGGACCCAAAATCAGTGAGTAATAGCATACAAAACTGGCTGGAATAGACCAAAACTACGAGTTTTTACGAGTTCCCCGTAACCAGACCCCGGGGTTCCCAAGACGTTCGGATCGCAGCAGGACCCAAAATCAGTGACTAATAGCATACAAAACTGGCCAATATAGGCCAAAACTGCGAGTTTTGACAAATTCCCCGTAACCGGACCCAAGGGTTCTCGAAGCCTTCAGATCACAGCGGGAACCAAAATCAGTGACTAATAGCATACAAAACTAGCCGGAGTATGCAAAAACTGGGAGTTTTGATGAGGTCCCGTAACCGGACCCCGGGGTTCCGAAAACGTTCGGATCACAGCAGGAACCAAAATCATTGAGCAATAGCATACAGAACGAGCCAGAATAGGCCTAAACTGCTAGTTTTGATGAGTACCCCGTAACCGGACCCCGAGGTTCCGGAAACATTCGGATCACAGCGGGACCCAAAATCAGTGACTAATAGCATACAAAACTGGCCGAAATAGGCCAAAACTGCGAGTTTTGACAAGTTCCCCATAACCGGACCCTGAGGTTCCCAAAACGTTCGGATCGCAGCAGGACCCAAAATCCGTGACGAATAGCATACAAAACTGGCGTGAATAGGTGAAAACTGCGAGTTTTGACGAGTTCCCCGTAACCGGACCCTAGGGTTCCCGAAGCGTTCAAATCACAACGGGACACAAAATCAGTGACTAATAGCATACAAAACTGGTCGGAATAGGCCAAAACTGCGAGTTTTCGCGAGTTCCCCGTAACCGGACCACGTAGTTCCTTAAACGTCCGGAACATAACGGGACCCAAAATCAGTTAGTAATAGCATACAAAATTGGCAGGAGTAGGCGAAAACTGCGAGTTTTGACGAGTTCCCGTAATCGGACCAAGGGGTTCGATCCCGAAACGTTCGGATCACAGCGGGACCCAAAATAAGTGACTAATAGCATACAAAACGGGCCGGAGTAGGCAAAAACTGGGAGTTTTGACGAGTTCCCGTAACCGTCCCCCGGGGTTCCGAAAACGTTCGGATCACAGCGGGATCCAAAATCATTGAGCAATAGCATACAGAACGAGCCAGAATAGGCCGAAACTGCTAGTTTTGACGAGTTCCCCGTAACCGGACCCCGAGGTTCCGGAAACATTCGGATCACAGCGGGACCCAAAATCAGTGACTAATAGCATACAAAACTGGCTGGACTAGGCCAAAACTGCGAGTTTTGATGAGTTCCCCTAACCGGACCCGGGGGTTCCCAAAACGTTCGGATCGCAGCGGGATCCAAAATCAGTGAGCAATAGCATGCAGAACTAGCCAGAATAGGCCAAAACTGCGAGTTTTGACGAGTTCGCTGTAACCGGACCCCGATGATTTCGGAAACATCCGGATCACAGCGGGACCCAAAATCAGTGACTAAGTGCATAGAAAACATGCCGAAATAAGCCAAAACTGTGAGTCTTGACGAGTTCTGCGTAACTGGACCCCGGGGTTCCCAAAATGTTTGGATTGCATGAGGACCGAAAATAATTGACTAATAGCATATAAATGTGTCCAAAACAGGCCAAAACTGCGAGTTTTGACCAGTTCCCCGTAACTAGACCTCGGGGTTCCCAAAACGTTCGGATCGCAGCGGGATCCAAAATCAGTGAGCAATAGCATGCAGAACTAGCCAGAATAGGCCAAAACTGTGAGTTTTGACGAGTTCGCTGTAACCGGACCCCGATGAATCATCGGAAACATCCGGATCACAGCGGGACCCAAAATCAGTGACTAAGTGCATAGAAAACATGACGAAATAAGCCAAAACTGTGAGTTTTGACGAGTTCTGCGTAACTGGACCCCGGGGTTCCCAAAATGTTTGGATTGCATGAGGACCCAAAATAAGTGACTAATAGCATATAAACGTGTCCAAAACAGGCCAAAACTGCGAGTTTTGACCAGTTCCCCGTAACTAGACCTCGGGGTTCCCGAAACGTTCGGATTGTAGCGGGATCCAAAATCAGTGAGGAATAGCATACAGAACTAGCCAAAATATGCCAAAACTGCGAGTTTTGACGAGTTCCGCATAACCGGACCTCGAGGGTCCGGAAACGTTTGGATCACAGCGGGACCCAAAATCAGTGAGTAATAGCATACAAAACTGGCTGGAATAGACCAAAACTACGAGTTTTTACGAGTTCCCCGTAACCAGACCCCGGGGTTCCCAAAACGTTCGGATCGCAGCAGGACCCAAAATCAGTGACTAATAGCATACAAAACTGGCCAATATAGGCCAAAACTGCGAGTTTTGACAAATTCCCCGTAACCGGACCCAAGGGTTCTCGAAGCGTTCAGATCACAGCGGGAACCAAAATCAGTGACTAATAGCATACAAAACTAGCCGGAGTAGGCAAAAACTGGGAGTTTTGATGAGGTCCCGTAACCGGACCCCGGGGTTCCGAAAACGTTCGGATCACAGCAGGAACCAAAATCATTGAGCAATAGCATACAGAACGAGCCAGAATAGGCCTAAACTGCTAGTTTTGATGAGTTCCCCGTAACCGGACCCCGAGGTTCCGGAAACATTCGGATCACAGCGGGACCCAAAATCAGTGACTAATAGCATACAAAACTGGCCGAAACAGGCCAAAACTGCGAGTTTTGACAAGTTCCCCATAACCGGACCCTGAGGTTCCCAAAACGTTCGGATCGCAGCAGGACCCAAAATCCGTGACGAATAGCATACAAAACTGGCATGAATAGGTGAAAACTGCGAGTTTTGACGTGTTCCCCGTAACCGGACCCTAGGGTTCCCGTAGCGTTCAAATCACAACGGGACCTAAAATCCGTGACTAATAGCATACAAAACTGGTCGGAATAGGCCAAAACTGCGAGTTTTCGCGAGTTCCCCGTAACCGGACCACGTAGTTCCTTAAACGTCCGGAACATAACGGGACCCAAAATCAGTTAGTAATAGCATGCAAAATTGGCAGGAGTAGGCGAAAACTGCGAGTTTTGACGAGTTCCCGTAATCGGACCAAGGGGTTCGATCCCGAAACGTTCGGATCACAGCGGGACCCAAAATAAGTGACTAATAGCATACAAAACGGGCCGGAGTAGGCCAAAACTGGGAGTTTTGACGAGTTCCCGTAACCGTCCCCCGGGGTTCCGAAAACGTTCGGATCACAGCGGGATCCAAAATCATTGAGCAATAGCATACAGAACGAGCCAGAATAGGCCGAAACTGCTAGTTTTGACGAGTTCCCCGTAACCGGACCCCAAGGTTCCGGAAACATTCGGATCACAGCGGGACCCAAAATCAGTGACTAATAGCATACAAAACTGGCTGGACTAGGCCAAAACTGCGAGTTTTGATGAGTTCCCCTAACCGGACCCAGGGGTTCCCAAAACGTTCGGATCACAGCGGGATCCAAAATCAGTGAGCAATAGCATGCAGAACTAGCCAGAATAGGCCAAAACTACGAGTTTTGACGAGTTCGCTGTAACCGGACCCCGATGATTTCGGAAACATCCGGATCACAGCGGGACCCAAAATCAGTGACTAAGTGCATAGAAAACATGCCGAAATAAGCCAAAACTGTGAGTTTTGACGAGTTCTGCGTAACTGGACCCCGGGGTTCCCAAAATGTTTGGATTGCATGAGGACCCAAAATAATTGACTAATAGCATATAAACGTGTCCAAAATAGGCCAAAACTGCGAGTTTTGACCAGTTCCCCGTAACTAGACCTCGGGGTTCCCAAAACGTTCGGATCGCAGCGGGATCCAAAATCAGTGAGGAATAGCATACAGAACTAGCCAAAATATGCCAAAACTGCGAGTTTTGACGAGTTCCCCATGACCGGACCTCGAGGGTCTGGAAACGTTTGGATCACAGCGGGACCCAAAATCAGTGAGTAATAGCATACAAAACTGGCTGGAATAGACCAAAACTACGAGTTTTTACGAGTTCCCCGTAACCAGACCCCGGGGTTCCCAAAACGTTCGGATCGCAGCAGGACCCAAAATCAGTGACTAATAGCATACAAAACTGGCCAATATAGGCCAAAACTGCGAGTTTTGACAAATTCCCCGTAACCGGACCCAAGGGTTCTCGAAGCGTTCAGATCACAGCGGGAACCAAAATCAGTGACTAATAGCATACAAAACTAGCCGGAGTAGGCAAAAACTGGGAGTTTTGATGAGGTCCCGTAACCGGACCCCGGGGTTCCGAAAACGTTCGGATCACAGCAGGAACCAAAATCATTGAGCAATAGCATACAGAACGAGCCAGAATAGGCCTAAACTGCTAGTTTTGATGAGTTCCCCGTAACCGGACCCCGAGGTTCCGGAAACATTCGGATCACAGCGGGACCCAAAATCAGTGACTAATAGCATACAAAACTGGCCGAAACAGGCCAAAACTGCGAGTTTTGACAAGTTCCCCATAACCGGACCCTGAGGTTCCCAAAACGTTCGGATCGCAGCAGGACCCAAAATCCGTGACGAATAGCATACAAAACTGGCATGAATAGGTGAAAACTGCGAGTTTTGACGTGTTCCCCGTAACCGGACCCTAGGGTTCCCGTAGCGTTCAAATCACAACGGGACCTAAAATCCGTGACTAATAGCATACAAAACTGGTCGGAATAGGCCAAAACTGCGAGTTTTCGCGAGTTCCCCGTAACCGGACCACGTAGTTCCTTAAACGTCCGGAACATAACGGGACCCAAAATCAGTTAGTAATAGCATGCAAAATTGGCAGGAGTAGGCGAAAACTGCGAGTTTTGACGAGTTCCCGTAATCGGACCAAGGGGTTCGATCCCGAAACGTTCGGATCACAGCGGGACCCAAAATAAGTGACTAATAGCATACAAAACGGGCCGGAGTAGGCCAAAACTGGGAGTTTTGACGAGTTCCCGTAACCGTCCCCCGGGGTTCCGAAAACGTTCGGATCACAGCGGGATCCAAAATCATTGAGCAATAGCATACAGAACGAGCCAGAATAGGCCGAAACTGCTAGTTTTGACGAGTTCCCCGTAACCGGACCCCGAGGTTCCGGAAACATTCGGATCACAGCGGGACCCAAAATCAGTGACTAATAGCATACAAAACTGGCTGGACTAGGCCAAAACTGCGAGTTTTGATGAGTTCCCCTAACCGGACCCGGGGGTTCCCAAAACGTTCGGATCGCAGCGGGATCCAAAATCAGTGAGCAATAGCATGCAGAACTAGCCAGAATAGGCCAAAACTGCGAGTTTTGACGAGTTCGCTGTAACCGGACCCCGATGATTTCGGAAACATCCGGATCACAGCGGGACCCAAAATCAGTGACTAAGTGCATAGAAAACATGCCGAAATAAGCCAAAACTGTGAGTCTTGACGAGTTCTGCGTAACTGGACCCCGGGGTTCCCAAAATGTTTGGATTGCATGAGGACCGAAAATAATTGACTAATAGCATATAAATGTGTCCAAAACAGGCCAAAACTGCGAGTTTTGACCAGTTCCCCGTAACTAGACCTCGGGGTTCCCAAAACGTTCGGATCGCAGCGGGATCCAAAATCAGTGAGCAATAGCATGCAGAACTAGCCAGAATAGGCCAAAACTGTGAGTTTTGACGAGTTCGCTGTAACCGGACCCCGATGAATCATCGGAAACATCCGGATCACAGCGGGACCCAAAATCAGTGACTAAGTGCATAGAAAACATGACGAAATAAGCCAAAACTGTGAGTTTTGACGAGTTCTGCGTAACTGGACCCCGGGGTTCCCAAAATGTTTGGATTGCATGAGGACCCAAAATAAGTGACTAATAGCATATAAACGTGTCCAAAACAGGCCAAAACTGCGAGTTTTGACCAGTTCCCCGTAACTAGACCTCGGGGTTCCCGAAACGTTCGGATTGTAGCGGGATCCAAAATCAGTGAGGAATAGCATAAAGAACTAGCCAAAATATGCCAAAACTGCGAGTTTTGACGAGTTCCGCATAACCGGACCTCGAGGGTCCGGAAACGTTTGGATCACAGCGGGACCCAAAATCAGTGAGTAATAGCATACAAAACTGGCTGGAATAGACCAAAACTACGAGTTTTTACGAGTTCCCCGTAACCAGACCCCGGGGTTCCCAAAACGTTCGGATCGCAGCAGGACCCAAAATCAGTGACTAATAGCATACAAAACTGGCCAATATAGGCCAAAACTGCGAGTTTTGACAAATTCCCCGTAACCGGACCCAAGGGTTCTCGAAGCGTTCAGATCACAGCGGGAACCAAAATCAGTGACTAATAGCATACAAAACTAGCCGGAGTAGGCAAAAACTGGGAGTTTTGATGAGGTCCCGTAACCGGACCCCGGGGTTCCGAAAACGTTCGGATCACAGCAGGAACCAAAATCATTGAGCAATAGCATACAGAACGAGCCAGAATAGGCCTAAACTGCTAGTTTTGATGAGTTCCCCGTAACCGGACCCCGAGGTTCCGGAAACATTCGGATCACAGCGGGACCCAAAATCAGTGACTAATAGCATACAAAACTGGCCGAAACAGGCCAAAACTGCGAGTTTTGACAAGTTCCCCATAACCGGACCCTGAGGTTCCCAAAACGTTCGGATCGCAGCAGGACCCAAAATCCGTGACGAATAGCATACAAAACTGGCATGAATAGGTGAAAACTGCGAGTTTTGACGTGTTCCCCGTAACCGGACCCTAGGGTTCCCGTAGCGTTCAAATCACAACGGGACCTAAAATCCGTGACTAATAGCATACAAAACTGGTCGGAATAGGCCAAAACTGCGAGTTTTCGCGAGTTCCCCGTAACCGGACCACGTAGTTCCTTAAACGTCCGGAACATAACGGGACCCAAAATCAGTTAGTAATAGCATGCAAAATTGGCAGGAGTAGGCGAAAACTGCGAGTTTTGACGAGTTCCCGTAATCGGACCAAGGGGTTCGATCCCGAAACGTTCGGATCACAGCGGGACCCAAAATAAGTGACTAATAGCATACAAAACGGGCCGGAGTAGGCCAAAACTGGGAGTTTTGACGAGTTCCCGTAACCGTCCCCCGGGGTTCCGAAAACGTTCGGATCACAGCGGGATCCAAAATCATTGAGCAATAGCATACAGAACGAGCCAGAATAGGCCGAAACTGCTAGTTTTGACGAGTTCCCCGTAACCGGACCCCAAGGTTCCGGAAACATTCGGATCACAGCGGGACCCAAAATCAGTGACTAATAGCATACAAAACTGGCTGGACTAGGCCAAAACTGCGAGTTTTGATGAGTTCCCCTAACCGGACCCAGGGGTTCCCAAAACGTTCGGATCACAGCGGGATCCAAAATCAGTGAGCAATAGCATGCAGAACTAGCCAGAATAGGCCAAAACTACGAGTTTTGACGAGTTCGCTGTAACCGGACCCCGATGATTTCGGAAACATCCGGATCACAGCGGGACCCAAAATCAGTGACTAAGTGCATAGAAAACATGCCGAAATAAGCCAAAACTGTGAGTTTTGACGAGTTCTGCGTAACTGGACCCCGGGGTTCCCAAAATGTTTGGATTGCATGAGGACCCAAAATAATTGACTAATAGCATATAAACGTGTCCAAAATAGGCCAAAACTGCGAGTTTTGACCAGTTCCCCGTAACTAGACCTCGGGGTTCCCAAAACGTTCGGATCGCAGCGGGATCCAAAATCAGTGAGGAATAGCATACAGAACTAGCCAAAATATGCCAAAACTGCGAGTTTTGACGAGTTCCCCATGACCGGACCTCGAGGGTCTGGAAACGTTTGGATCACAGCGGGACCCAAAATCAGTGAGTAATAGCATACAAAACTGGCTGGAATAGACCAAAACTACGAGTTTTTACGAGTTCCCCGTAACCAGACCCCGGGGTTCCCAAGACGTTCGGATCGCAGCAGGACCCAAAATCAGTGACTAATAGCATACAAAACTAGCCGGAGTAGGCAAAAACTGGGAGTTTTGATGAGGTCCCGTAACCGGACCCCGGGGTTCCGAAAACGTTCGGATCACAGCAGGAACCAAAATCATTGAGCAATAGCATACAGAACGAGCCATAATAGGCCTAAACTGCTAGTTTTGATGAGTTCCCCGTAACCGGACCCCGAGGTTCCGGAAACATTCGGATCACAGCGGGACCCAAAATCAGTGACTAATAGCATACAAAACTGGCCGAAATAGGCCAAAACTGCGAGTTTGGACAAGTTCCCCATAACCGGACCCTGAGGTTCCCAAAACGTTCGGATCGCAGCAGGACCCAAAATCCGTGACAAATAGCATACAAAACTGGCGTGAATAGGTGAAAACTGCGAGTTTTGACGAGTTCCCCGTAACCGGACCCTAGGGTTCCCGAAGCGTTCAAATCACAACGGGACCCAAAATCAGTGACTAATAGCATACAAAACTGGTCGGAATAGGCCAAAACTGCGAGTTTTCGCGAGTTCCCCGTAACCGGACCACGTAGTTCCTTAAACGTCCGGAACATAACGGGACCCAAAATCAGTTAGTAATAGCATACAAAATTGGCAGGAGTAGGCGAAAACTGCGAGTTTTGACGAGTTCCCGTAATCGGACCAAGGGGTTCGATCCCGAAACGTTCGGATCACAGCGGGACCCAAAATAAGTGACTAATAGCATACAAAACGGGCCGGAGTAGGCAAAAACTGGGAGTTTTGACGAGTTCCCGTAACCGTCCCCCGGGGTTCCGAAAACGTTCGGATCACAGCGGGATCCAAAATCATTGAGGAATAGCATACAGAACGAGCCAGAATAGGTCGAAACTGCTAGTTTTGACGAGTTCCCCGTAACCGGACCCCGAGGTTCCGGAAACATTCGGATCACAGCGGGACCCAAAATCAGTGACTAATAGCATACAAAACTGGCTGGACTAGGCCAAAACTGCGAGTTTTGATGAGTTCCCCTAACCGGACCCAGGGGTTCCCAAAACGTTCGGATCGCAGCGGGATCCAAAATCAGTGAGCAATAGCATGCAGAACTAGCCAGAATAGGCCAAAACTGCGAGTTTTGACGAGTTCGCTGTAACCGGACCCCGATGATTTCGGAAACATCCGGATCACAGCGGGACCCAAAATCAGTGACTAAGTGCATAGAAAACATGCCGAAATAAGCCAAAACTGTGAGTTTTGACGAGTTCTGCGTAACTGGACCCCGGGGTTCCCAAAATGTTTGGATTGCATGAGGACCCAAAATAATTGACTAATAGCATATAAATGTGTCCAAAACAGGCCAAAACTGCGAGTTTTGACCAGTTCCCCGTAACTAGACCTCGGGGTTCCCAAAACGTTCGGATCGCAGCGGGATCCAAAATCAGTGAGCAATAGCATGCAGAACTAGCCAGAATAGGCCAAAACTGTGAGTTTTGACGAGTTCGCTGTAACCGGACCCCGATGATTTCGGAAACATCCGGATCACAGCGGGACCCAAAATCAGTGACTAAGTGCATAGAAAACATGCCGAAATAAGCCAAAACTGTGAGTTTTGACGAGTTCTGCGTAACTGGACCCCGGGGTTCCCAAAATGTTTGGATTGCATGAGGACCCAAAATAAGTGACTAATAGCATATAAACGTGTCCAAAATAGGCCAAAACTGCGAGTTTTGACCAGTTCCCCGTAACTAGACCTCGGGGTTCCCAAAACGTTCGGATCGCAGCGGGATCCAAAATCAGTGAGGAATAGCATACAGAACTAGCCAAAATATGCCAAAACTGCGAGTTTTGACGAGTTCCCCATGACCGGACCTCGAGGGTCTGGAAACGTTTGGATCACAGCGGGACCCAAAATCAGTGAGTAATAGCATACAAAACTGGCTGGAATAGACCAAAACTACGAGTTTTTACGAGTTCCCCGTAACCAGACCCCGGGGTTCCCAAGACGTTCGGATCGCAGCAGGACCCAAAATCAGTGACTAATAGCATACAAAACTAGCCGGAGTAGGCAAAAACTGGGAGTTTTGATGAGGTCCCGTAATCGGACCCCGGGGTTCCGAAAACGTTCGGATCACAGCAGGAACCAAAATCATTGAGCAATAGCATACAGAACGAGCCATAATAGGCCTAAACTGCTAGTTTTGATGAGTTCCCCGTAACCGGACCCCGAGGTTCCGGAAACATTCGGATCACAGCGGGACCCAAAATCAGTGACTAATAGCATACAAAACTGGCCGAAATAGGCCAAAACTGCGAGTTTGGACAAGTTCCCCATAACCGGACCCTGAGGTTCCCAAAACGTTCGGATCGCAGCAGGACCCAAAATCCGTGACAAATAGCATACAAAACTGGCGTGAATAGGTGAAAACTGCGAGTTTTGACGAGTTCCCCGTAACCGGACCCTAGGGTTCCCGAAGCGTTCAAATCACAACGGGACCCAAAATCAGTGACTAATAGCATACAAAACTGGTCGGAATAGGCCAAAACTGCGAGTTTTCGCGAGTTCCCCGTAACCGGACCACGTAGTTCCTTAAACGTCCGGAACATAACGGGACCCAAAATCAGTTAGTAATAGCATACAAAATTGGCAGGAGTAGGCGAAAACTGCGAGTTTTGACGAGTTCCCGTAATCGGACCAAGGGGTTCGATCCCGAAACGTTCGGATCACAGCGGGACCCAAAATAAGTGACTAATAGCATACAAAACGGGCCGGAGTAGGCAAAAACTGGGAGTTTTGACGAGTTCCCGTAACCGTCCCCCGGGGTTCCGAAAACGTTCGGATCACAGCGGGATCCAAAATCATTGAGGAATAGCATACAGAACGAGCCAGAATAGGTCGAAACTGCTAGTTTTGACGAGTTCCCCGTAACCGGACCCCGAGGTTCCGGAAACATTCGGATCACAGCGGGACCCAAAATCAGTGACTAATAGCATACAAAACTGGCTGGACTAGGCCAAAACTGCGAGTTTTGATGAGTTCCCCTAACCGGACCCAGGGGTTCCCAAAACGTTCGGATCGCAGCGGGATCCAAAATCAGTGAGCAATAGCATGCAGAACTAGCCAGAATAGGCCAAAACTGCGAGTTTTGACGAGTTCGCTGTAACCGGACCCCGATGATTTCGGAAACATCCGGATCACAGCGGGACCCAAAATCAGTGACTAAGTGCATAGAAAACATGCCGAAATAAGCCAAAACTGTGAGTTTTGACGAGTTCTGCGTAACTGGACCCCGGGGTTCCCAAAATGTTTGGATTGCATGAGGACCCAAAATAATTGACTAATAGCATATAAATGTGTCCAAAACAGGCCAAAACTGCGAGTTTTGACCAGTTCCCCGTAACTAGACCTCGGGGTTCCCAAAACGTTCGGATCGCAGCGGGATCCAAAATCAGTGAGCAATAGCATGCAGAACTAGCCAGAATAGGCCAAAACTGTGAGTTTTGACGAGTTCGCTGTAACCGGACCCCGATGATTTCGGAAACATCCGGATCACAGCGGGACCCAAAATCAGTGACTAAGTGCATAGAAAACATGCCGAAATAAGCCAAAACTGTGAGTTTTGACGAGTTCTGCGTAACTGGACCCCGGGGTTCCCAAAATGTTTGGATTGCATGAGGACCCAAAATAAGTGACTAATAGCATATAAACGTGTCCAAAACAGGCCAAAACTGCGAGTTTTGACCAGTTCCTCGTAACTAGACGTCGGGGTTCCCGAAACGTTCAGATCGTAGCGGGATCCAAAATCAGTGAGGAATAGCATACAGAACTAGCCAAAATATGCCAAAACTGCGAGTTTTGACGAGTTCCGCATAACCGGACCTCGAGGGTCCGGAAACGTTTGGATCACAGCGGGACCCAAAATCAGTGAGTAATAGCATACAAAACTGGCTGGAATAGACCAAAACTACGAGTTTTTACGAGTTCCCCGTAACCAGACCCCGGGGTTCCCAAAACGTTCGGATCGCAGCAGGACCCAAAATCAGTGACTAATAGCATAAAAAACTGGCCAATATAGGCCAAAACTGCGAGTTTTGACAAATTCCCCGTAACCGGACCCAAGGGTTCTCGAAGCGTTCAGATCACAGCGGGACCTAAAATCAGTGACTAATAGCATACAAAACTGGCCGGAGTAGGCAAAAACTCAGAATTTTGACGAGCTCCCGTAACCGGACCCCAGGGTTCCGAAAACGTTCGGATCACAGCGGGATCCAAAATAATTGAGCAATAGCCTACAGAACGAGCCAGAATAGGCCGAAACTGCTAGTTTTGATGAGTTCCTCGTAACCGGAGCCCGCGGTTCTGGAAACATTCGGATCACAGCGGGACCCAAAATCAGTGAATAATAGCATACAAAACTGGCCGAAATAGGCCAAAACTGCGAGTTTTGACAAGTTCCCCATAACCGGACCCCGAGGATCCCAAAACGTTCGGATCGCAGCAGGACCCAAAATCCGTGACGAATAGCATACAAAACTGGCGTGAATAGGTGAAAACTGCGAGTTTTGACGAGTTCCCCGTAACCGGACCCTAGGGTTCCCGAAGCGTTCAAATCACAACGGGACCCAAAATCAGTGACTAATAGCATACAAAACTGGTCGGAATAGGCCAAAACTGCGAGTTTTCGCGAGTTCCCCGTAACCGGACCACGTAGTTCCTTAAATGTCCGGAACACAACGGGACCCAAAATCAGTTAGTAATAGCATACAAAATTGGCCGGAGTAGGCGAAAACTTCGAGTTTTGACGAGTTCCCGTAATCGGACCAAGGGGTTCGATCCCGAAACGTTCGGATCACAGCGGGACCCAAAATAAGTGACTAATAGCATACAAAACGGGCCGGAGTAGGCAAAAACTAGGAGTTTTGACGAGTTCCCGTAACCGTTCCCCGGGGTTCCGAAAACGTTCGGATCACAGCGGAATCCAAAATCATTGAGCAATAGCATACAGAACGAGCCAGAATAGGCCGAAACTGCTAGTTTTGACGAGTTCCCCGTAACCGGACCCCGAGGTTCCGGAAACATTCGGATCACAGCGGGATCCAAAATCAGTGACTAATAGCATACAAAACTGGCTGGACTAGGCCAAAACTGCGAGTTTTGATGAGTTGCCCTAACCGGACCCAGGGGTTCCCAAAACGTTCGGATCGCAGCGGGATCCAAAATCAGTGAGCAATAGCATGCAGAACTAGCCAGAATAGGCCAAAACTGCGAGTTTTGACGAGTTCGCTGTAACCGGACCACGATGATTTCGGAAACATCCGGATCACAGCGGGACCCAAAATCAGTGACTAAGTGCATAGAAAACATGCCGAAATAAGCCAAAACTGTGAGTTTTGACGAGTTGTGCGTAACTGGACCCCGGGGTTCCCAAAATGTTTGGATTGCAGGAGGACCCAAAATAAGTGACTAATAGCATACAAACGTGTCCAAAACAGGCCAAAACTGCGAGTTTTGACCAGTTCCCCGTAACTAGACCTCGGGGTTCCCGAAACGTTCGGATCGCAGCGGGATCCAAAATCAGTGAGGAATAGCATACAGAACTAGCCAAAATATGCCAAAACTGCGAGTTTTGACGAGTTCCTCATAACCGGACCTCGAGGGTCCGGAAACGTTTGGATCACAGCGGGACCCAAAATCAGTGAGTAATAGCATACAAAACTGGCTGGAATAGGCCAAAACTGCGAGTTTTTACGAGTTCCCCGTAACCAGACCCCGGGGTTCCCAAAACGTTCGGATCGCAGCAGGACCCAAAATCAGTGACTAATAGCATAAAAAACTGGCCAGTATAGGCCAAAACTGCGAGTTTTGACAAATTCCCCGTTACCGGACCCAAGGGTTCTCGAAGCGTTCAGATCACAGCGGGACCTAAAATCAGTGACTAATAGCATACAAAACTGGCCGGAGTAGGCAAAAACTCAGAGTTTTGACGAGCTCCCGTAACCGGACCCCAGGGTTCCGAAAACGTTCGGATCACAGCGGGATCCAAAATCATTGAGCAATAGCCTACAGAACGAGCCAGAATAGGCCGAAACTGCTAGTTTTGATGAGTTCCTCGTAACCGGAGCCCGCGGTTCTGGAAACATTCGGATCACAGCGGGACCCAAAATCAGTGAATAATAGCATACAAAACTGGCCGAAATAGGCCAAAACTGCGAGTTTTGACAAGTTCCCCATAACCGGACCCCGAGGTTCCCAAAACGTTCGGATCGCAGCAGGACCCAAAATCCGTGACGAATAGCATACAAAACTGGCGTGAATAGGTGAAAACTGCGAGTTTTGACGAGTTCCCCGTAACCGGACCCTAGGGTTCCCGAAGCGTTCAAATCACAACGGGACCCAAAATCAGTGACTAATAGCATACAAAACTGGTCGGAATAGGCCAAAACTGCGAGTTTTCGCGAGTTCCCCGTAACCGGACCACGTAGTTCCTTAAATGTCCGGAACACAACGGGACCCAAAATCAGTTAGTAATAGCATACAAAATTGGCCGGAGTAGGCGAAAACTGCGAGTTTTGACGAGTTCCTGTAATCGGACCAAGGGGTTCGATCCCGAAACGTTCGGATCACAGCGGGACCCAAAATAAGTGACTAATAGCATAAAAAACGGGCCGGAGTAGGCAAAAACTGGGAGTTTTGACGAGTTCCCGTAACCGTTCCCCGGGGTTCCGAAAACGTTCGGATCACAGCGGGATCCAAAATCATTGAGCAATAGCATACAGAACGAGCCAGAATAGGCCGAAACTGCTAGTTTTGACGAGTTCCCCGTAACCGGACCCCGAGGTTCCGGAAACATTCGGATCACAGCGGGATCCAAAATCAGTGACTAATAGCATACAAAACTGGCTGGACTAGGCCAAAACTGCGAGTTTTGATGAGTTGCCCTAACCGGACCCAGGGGTTCCCAAAACGTTCGGATCGCAGCGGGATCCAAAATCAGTGAGCAATAGCATGCAGAACTAGCCAGAATAGGCCAAAACTGCGAGTTTTGACGAGTTCGCTGTAACCGGACCCCGATGATTTCGGAAACATCCGGATCACAGCGGGACCCAAAATCAGTGACTAAGTGCATAGAAAACATGCCGAAATAAGCCAAAACTGTGAGTTTTGACGAGTTGTGCGTAACTGGACCCCGGGGTTCCCAAAATGTTTGGATTGCAGGAGGACCCAAAATAAGTGACTAATAGCATACAAACGTGTCCAAAACAGGCCAAAACTGCGAGTTTTGACCAGTTCCCCGTAACTAGACCTCGGGGTTCCCGAAACGTTCGGATCGCAGCGGGATCCAAAATCAGTGAGGAATAGCATACAGAACTAGCCAAAATATGCCAAAACTGCGAGTTTTGACGAGTTCCTCATAACCGGACCTCGAGGGTATGGAAACGTTTGGATCACAGCGGGACCCAAAATCAGTGAGTAATAGCATACAAAACTGGCAGGAATAGGCCAAAACTGCGAGTTTTTACGAGTTCCCCGTAACCAGACCCCGGGGTTCCCAAAACGTTCAGATCGCAGCAGGACCCAAAATCAGTGACTAATAGCATAAAAAACTGGCCAGTATAGGCCAAAACTGCGAGTTTTGATAAATTCCCCGTAACCGGACCCAAGGGTTCTCGAAGCGTTCAGATCACAGCGGGACCTAAAATCAGTGACTAATAGCATACAAAACTGGCCGGAGTAGGCAAAAACTCAGAGTTTTGACGAGCTCCCGTAACCGGACCCCAGGGTTCCGAAAACGTTCGGATCACAGCGGGATCCAAAATCATTGAGCAATAGCCTACAGAACGAGCCAGAATAGGCCGAAACTGCTAGTTTTGATGAGTTCCTCGTAACCGGAGCCCGCGGTTCTGGAAACATTCGGATCACAGCGGGACCCAAAATCAGTGACTAATAGCATACAAAACTGGCCGAAATAGGCCAAAACTGCGAGTTTTGACAAGTTCCCCATAACCGGACCCCGAGGTTCCCAAAACGTTCGGATCGCAGCAGGACCCAAAATCCGTGACGAATAGCATACAAAACTGGCGGGAATAGGTGAAAACTGCGAGTTTTGACGAGTTCCCCGTAACCGGACCCTAGGTTTCCCGAAGCGTTCAAATCACAACGGGACCCAAAATCAGTGACTAATAGCATACAAAACTGGTCGGAATAGGCCAAAACTGCGAGTTTTCGCGAGTTCCCCGTAACCGGACCACGTAGTTCCTTAAACGTCCGGAACACAACGGGACCCAAAATCAGTTAGTAATAGCATACAAAATTGGCCGGAGTAGGCGAAAATTGCGAGTTTTGACGAGGTCCCGTAATCGGACCAAGGGGTTCGATCCCGAAACGTTCGGATCACAGCGGGACCCAAAATAAGTGACTAATAGCATACAAAACGGGCCGGAGTAGGCAAAAACTAGGAGTTTTGACGAGTTCCCGTAACCGTTCCCCGGGGTTCCGAAAACGTTCGGATCACAGCGGAATCCAAAATCATTGAGCAATAGCATACAGAACAAGCCAGAATAGGCCGAAACTGCTAGTTTTGACGAGTTCCCCGTAACCGGACCCCGAGGTTCCGGAAACATTCGGATCACAGCGGGATCCAAAATCAGTGACTAATAGCATACAAAACTGGCTGGACTAGGCCAAAACTGCGAGTTTTGATGAGTTCCCCTAACCGGACCCAGGGGTTCCCAAAACGTTCGGATCGCAGCGGGATCCAAAATCAGTGAGCAATAGCATGCAGAACTAGCCAGAATAGGCCAAAACTGCGAGTTTTGACGAGTTCGCTGTAACCGGACCCCGATGATTTCGGAAACATCCGGATCACAGCGGGACCCAAAATCAGTGACTAAGTGCATAGAAAACATGCCGAAATAAGCCAAAACTGTGAGTTTTGACGAGTTGTGCGTAACTGGACCCCGGGGTTCCCAAAATGTTTGGATTGCAGGAGGACCCAAAATAAGTGACTAATAGCATAGAAACGTGCCCAAAACAGGCCAAAACTGCGAGTTTTGACCAGTTCTCCGTAACTAGACCTCGGGGTTCCCGAAACGTTCGGATCGCAGCGGGATCCAAAATCAATGAGGAATAGCATACAGAACTAGCCAAAATATGCCAAAACTGCGAGTTTTGACGAGTTCCCCATAACCGGACCTCGAGGGTCCGGAAACGTTTGGATCACAGCGGGACCCAAAATCAGTGAGTAATAGCATACAAAACTGGCTGGAATAGGCCAAAACTGCGAGTTTTTACGAGTTCCCCGTAACCAGACCCCGGGGTTCCCAAAACGTTCGGATCGCAGCAGGACCCAAAATCAGTGACTAATAGCATACAAAACTGGCCAGTATAGGCCAAAACTGCGAGTTTTGACAAATTCCCCGTAACCGGACCCAAGGGTTCTCGAAGCGTTCAGATCATAGCGGGACCTAAAATCAGTGACTAATAGCATACAAAACTGGCCGGAGTAGGCAAAAACTGGGAGTTTTGACGAGGTCCCGTAACCGGACCCCGGGGTTCCGAAAACGTTCGGATCACAGCGGGATCCAAAATCATTGAGCAATAGCATACAGAACGAGCCAGAATAGGCCGAAACTGCTAGTTTTGATGAGTTCCCCGTAACCGGACCCCGAGGTTCCGGAAACATTCGGATCACAGCGGGACCCAAAATCAGTGACTAATAGCATACAAAACTGGCCGAAATAGGCCAAAACTGCGAGTTTTGACAAGTTCCCCATAACCGGACCCCGAGGTTCCCAAAACGTTCGGATCGCAGCAGGACCCAAAATCCGTGACGAATAGCGTACAAAACTGGCGTGAATAGGTGAAAACTGCGAGTTTTGACGAGTTCCCCGTAACCGGACCCTAGGGTTCCCGAAGCGTTCAAATCACAACGGGACGCAAAATCAGTGACTAATAGCATACAAAACTGGTCGGAATAGGCCAAAACTGCAAGTTTTCGCGAGTTCCCCGTAACCGGACCACGTAGTTCCTTAAACGTCCGGAACACAACGGGACCCAAAATCAGTTAGTAATAGCATACAAAATTGGCCGGAGTAGGCGAAAACTGCGAGTTTTGACGAGTTCCCGTAATCGGACCAAGGGGTTCGATCCCGAAACGTTCGGATCACAGCGGGACCCAAAATAAGTGACTAATAGCATACAAAACGGGCCGGAGTAGGCAAAAACTGGGAGTTTTGACGAGTTCCCGTAACCGTTCCCCGGGGTTCCGAAAACATTCGGATCATAGCGGGATCCAAAATCATTGAGGAATAGCATACAGAACGAGCCAGAATAGGCCGAAACTGCTAGTTTTGACGAGTTCCCCGTAACCGGACCCCGAGGTTCCGGAAACATTCGGATCAGAGCGGGATCCAAAATCAGTGACTAATAGCATACAAAACTGGCTGGACTAGGCCAAAACTGCGAGTTTTGATGAGTTCCCCTAACCGGACCCAGGGGTTCCCAAAACGTTCGGATCGCAGCGGGATCCAAAATCAGTGAGCAATAGCATGCAGAACTAGCCAGAATAGGCCAAAACTGCGAGTTTTGACGAGTTCGCTGTAACCGGACCCCGATGATTTCGGAAACATCCGGATCACAGCGGGACCCAAAATCAGTGACTAAGTGCATAGAAAACATGCCGAAATAAGCCAAAACTGTGAGTTTTGACGAGTTGTGCGTAACTGGACCCCGGGGTTCCCAAAATGTTTGGATTGCAGGAGGACCCAAAATAAATGACTAATAGCATAGAAACGTGCCCAAAACAGGCCAAAACTGCGAGTTTTGACCAGTTCTCCGTAACTAGACCTCGGGGTTCCCGAAACGTTCGGATCGCAGCGGGATCCAAAATCAATAAGGAATAGCATACAGAACTAGCCAAAATATGCCAAAACTGCGAGTTTTGACGAGTTCCCCATAACCGGACCTCGAGGGTCCGGAAACGTTTGGATCACAGCGGGACCCAAAATCAGTGAGTAATAGCATACAAAACTGGCTGGAATAGGCCAAAACTGCGAGTTTTTACGAGTTCCCCGTAACCAGACCCCGGGGTTCCCAAAACGTTCGGATCGCAGCAGGACCCAAAATCAGTGACTAATAGCATACAAAACTGGCCAGTATAGGCCAAAACTGCGAGTTTTGACAAATTCCCCGTAACCGGACCCAAGGGTTCTCGAAGCGTTCAGATCACAGCGGGACCTAAAATCAGTGACTAATAGCATACAAAACTGGCCGGAGTAGGCAAAAATTCAGAGTTTTGACAAGCTCCCGTAACCAGACCCCGGGGTTCCGAAAACGTTCGGATCACAGCGGGATCCAAAATCATTGAGCAATAGCATACAGAACGAGCCAGAATAGGCCGAAACTGCTAGTTTTGATGAGTTCCTCGTAACCGGACCCCGAGGTTCCGGAAACATTCGGATCACAGCGGGACCCAAAATCAGTGACTAATAGCATACAAAACTGGCCGAAATAGGCCAAAACTGCGAGTTTTGACAAGTTCCCCATAACCGGACCCCGAGGTTCCCAAAACGTTCGGATCGCAGCAGGACCCAAAATCCGTGACGAATAGCGTACAAAACTGGCGTGAATAGGTGAAAACTGCGAGTTTTGACGAGTTCCCCGTAACCGGACCCTAGGGTTCCCGAAGCGTTCAAATCACAACGGGACCCAAAATCAGTGACTAATAGCATACAAAACTGGTCGGAATAGGCCAAAACTGCAAGTTTTCGCGAGTTCCCCGTAACCGGACCACGTAGTTCCTTAAACGTCCAGAACACAACGGGACCCAAAATCAGTTAGTAATAGCATACAAAATTGGCCGGAGTAGGCGAAAACTGCGAGTTTTGACGAGTTCCCGTAATCGGACCAAGGGGTTCGATCCCGAAACGATCGGATCACAGCGGGACCCAAAATAAGTGACTAATTGTTGGAATTATGCCCTAGAGGCAATAATAAATGTATAGTTATTATTATAATTCCTGTATCAAGATAATAGTTTATTATCCATGCTATAATTGTATTGAATGAAGACTCATTTACATGTGTGGATACATAGACAAAACACCATCCCTAGCATGCCTCTAGTTGGCTAGCCAGTTGATCGATGATAGTCAGTGTCTTCTGATTATGAACAAGGTGTTGTTGCTTGATAACTGGATCACGTCATTGGGAGAATCATGTGATGGACTAGACCCAAACTAATAGACGTAGCATGTTGATCGTGTCATTTTGTTGCTACTGTTTTCTGCGTGTCAAGTATTTATTCCTATGACCATGAGATCATATAACTCACTGACACCGGAGGAATGCTTTGTGTGTATCAAACGTCGCAACGTAACTGGGTGACTATAAAGATGCTCTACAGGTATCTCCGAAGGTGTTAGTTGAGTTAGTATGGATCAAGACTGGGATTTGTCACTCCGTGTGACGGAGAGGTATCTCGGGGCCCACTCGGTAATACAACATCACACACAAGCCTTGCAAGCAATGTAACTTAGTGTAAGTTGCGGCATCTTGTATTACGGAACGAGTAAAGAGACTTGCCGGTAAACGAGATTGAAATAGGTATGCGGATACTGACGATCGAATCTCGGGCAAGTAACATACCGAAGGACAAAGGGAATGACATACGGGATTATACGAATCCTTGGCACTGAGGTTCAAACGATAAGATCTTCGTAGAATATGTAGGATCCAATATGGGCATCCAGGTCCCGCTATTGGATATTGACCGAGGAGTCTCTCGGGTCATGTCTACATAGTTCTCGAACCCGCAGGGTCTGCACACTTAAGGTTCGACGTTGTTTTATGCGTATTTGAGTTATATGGTTGGTTACCGAATGTTGTTCGGAGTCCCGGATGAGATCACGGACGTCACGAGGGTTTCCGGAATGGTCCGGAAACGAAGATTGATATATAGGATGACCCCATTTGGTTACCGGAAGGTTTTCGTGCATTACCGGAAAAGTTTCGGGCTCATCGGTAGTGTACCGGGAGTGCCGGGAGGGGTGCCGGGGACCACCGGGAGGGGTGTCACGCCCCAAGGGGTCTCATGGGCTATGGGAAGAGATAAACCAGCCCCTAGTGGGCTGGAATAAGTTCCCACTAAGGCCCATAAGGTTTGAGAAGGAAAAAACACAAGGTGGAAAGAGTTTCCAAGTGGGAAGGTGGAATCCTACTCCAAGTAGGATTGGAGTAGGACTCCTCCACCTCCAATTTCGGCCAAACCTTGAGGGTTTGAGGCTGCCTCTTCCCTCCCCCTCCCTCCTATATATACTAAGGTATTAGGGCTGATTTGAGACAACTTTTGCCACGGCAGCCCGACCACATACCTCCATAGTTTTTCCTCTAGATCGCGTTTCTGCGGAGCTCGGGCGGAGCCCTGCTGAGACGAGATCATCACCAACCTCCGGAGCACCGTCACGCTGCCGGAGAACTCTTCTACCTCTCCGTCTCTCTTGCTGGATCAAGAAGGCCGAGATCATCGTCGAGCTGTACGTGTGCTGAACGCGGAGGTGCCGTCCGTTCGGTACTAGATCGTGGGACTGATCGCGGGATTGTTCGCGGGGCGGATCGAGGGACGTGAGGACGTTCCACTACATCAACCGCGTTCTCTAACGCTTCTGCTGTACGATCTACAAGGGTACGTAGATCACTCATCCCCTCTCGTAGATGGACATCACCATGATAGGTCTTCGTGCGCGTAGGAAAATTTTTGTTTCCCATGCGACGTTCCCCAACAGTGGCATCATGAGCTAGGTTCATGCGTAGATGTCTTCTCGAGTAGAACACAAAAGGTTTTGTGGGCGGTGATGTGCGTTTTACTGCCCTCCTTAGTCTTTTCCTGATTCTGCGGCATTGTTGGATTGAAGCGGCTTGGACCGACATTACTCGTACGCTTACGAGAGACTGGTTTCATCGTTACGAGTAACCCCCTTTGCTCAAAGATGACTGGCAAGTGACGGTTTCTCCAACTTTAGTTGAATCGGATTTGACCGAGGAGGTCCTTGGATGAGGTTAAATAGCAACTCATACATCTCCGTTGTGGTGTTTGCGTAAGTAAGATGCGATCCTACTAGATACCCTTGGTCACCACGTAAAACTTGCAACAACAAAATTAGAGGACGTCTAACTTGTTTTTGCAGGGTATGATTGTGATGTGATATGGCCAATGATATGATGTGATATATTGGATGTATGAGATGATCATGTTGTAATAGAAATATCGACTTGCACGTCGATGGTACGGCAACCGGCAGGAGCCATAGGGTTGTCTTTATACTAACATATGTGCTTGCAGATGCGTTTACTATTTTTCTAGGATGTAGCTTTAGTAGTGATAGAATAAGTAGCACGACAACCCCGATGGCGACACGTTGATGGATGATCATGGTGTGGCGCCGGTGACAAGAAGATCGTGCCGGTGCTTTGGTGATGGAGATCAAGAAGCACGTGATGATGGCCATATCATGTCACTTATGAATTGCATGTGATGTTAATCCTTTTATGCACCTTATTTTGCTTAGAACGACGGTAGCATTATGAGGTGATCTCTCACGAAAATTTCAAGACGAAATTGTGTTCTCCCCGACTGTGCACCGTTGCTACAGTTCGTCGTTTCGAGACACCACGTGATGATCGGGTGTGATAGACTCAACGTTCACATACAACGGGTGCAAAACAGTTGCGCACGCGGAACACTCGGGTTAAGCTTGACGAGCCTAGCATGTGCAGACATGGCCTCGGAACACATGAGACCGAAAGGTCGATCATGAATCATATAGATGATATGATTAGCATAGGGATGCTTACCACTGAAACTACTCCCGACTCACGTGATGATCGGACTTGGGATAGTGTGGGTGGATCATGAACCACTCAAATGACTAGAGAGATGTACTTTTTGAGTGGGAGTTTAGCATCTAATTTGATTAAGTTGAACTCTAATTATCTTGAACATAGTCTAAGTCCACTTTGAATATATTTGTGTTGTAGATCATGGCTCACGCAAGTGTCATCCTCAATTTTAATACGTTCCTAGAGAAAGCTAAGTTGAAAGATGGTGGAAGCAACTTTGTAGACTGGGCTCGTAATCTTAAGCTAATCTTCAAGCTGGAAAGAAGGATTATGTCCTTAATGCTGCGCTAGGAGATGAACCACCCGCTACGGCTGATCAGGATGTTAAGAACGCTTGGTTAGCGCGTAAGGAGGACTACTCAATAGTTCAATGTGCAGTCTTGTATGGCTTAGAACCGGGACTTCAACGTCGCTTTGAGCGTCATGGAGCATTTGAGATGTTCCAGGAGTTGAAGTTCATCTTTCAGAAGAACGCCCGGATCGAGAGGTATGAGACCTCCGATAAATTCTATGCTTGCAAGATGGAGGAAAACTCGTCTGTCAGTGAACATGTGCTCAAAATGTCTGGGTACTCAAACCGTCTAGCTGAACTGGGGATTGAACTCCCGCAAGAAGCTATCACTGACAGAATCCTTCAATCACTGCCGCCAAGCTATAAAGGCTTTGTGTTGAACTACAACATGCAAGGGATGAACAAGTCTCCCGGCGAGTTGTTTGCGATGCTGAAAGTCGCAGAGTCTGAACTCCGTAAAGAACATCAAGTGTTGATGGTGAGCAAGACCACTAGTTTCAAGAGAAACGGCAAAGGCAAGAAGGGCAATTCGAAGAAGAGCGGCAAGCCTGTTGCCAATCCGCCGAAGAAACCCAAGGCTGGACCTAAGCCTGAAACAGAGTGCTTCTATTGCAAGGGTGTGGGTCACTGGAAGCGCAATTGCCCCAAGTATCTGGCAGATAAGAAGGCGGGCAAAGAAAAATCAGGTATATTTGATATACATGTTATTGATGTGTACTTAACCAGCTCTCGTAGTAGTGCCTGGGTATTCGATACCGGTTCTGTTGCTCACATTTGCAACTCGAAGCAGGAACTGCGGAATAGACGAAGGCTGGCGAAAGACGAAGTGACGATGCGCGTAGGAAACGGTTCCAAGGTTGATGCAATCGCCGTCGGCACAGTGTCACTTCAACTACCATCGGGATTAGTGATGAACTTAAATCATTGTTATTTAGTGCCTGCGTTGAGCATGAACATTATATCTGGATCTTGTTTATTGCGAGACGGTTACTCTTTTAAGTCTGAGAATAATGGTTGTTCTATTACTATGAGTAACATCTTTTATGGTCATGCACCGAATGTGAGAGGATTGTTCATATTGAATCTTGATAGAGATACGCATATACATAACATTGAGACCAAAAGAGTTAGAGTAAACAATGATAGCGCCATATTTTTGTGGCACTGCCGCTTGGGTCATATTGGTGTAAAGCGCATGAAGAAACTCCATGCTGATGGACTTTTGGAGTCACTTGACTTTGATTCACTTGACACGTGCGAACCATGCCTCATGGGCAAGATGACTAAGACTCCGTTCTCCGGAACAATGGAGCGTGCAAGTGACTTGTTGGAAATCATACATACCGATGTGTGTGGTCCAATGAGCGTGGAGGCACGCGGCGGATATCGTTATTTTCTCACCTTGACTGACGATCTAAGTAGATATGGTTATGTCTACTTGATGAAGCACAAGTCTGAAACATTTGAAAAGTTCAAGCAATTTCAGAGTGAAGTGGAAAATCATCGTAACAAGAAGATCAAGTTCCTACGATCTGATCGTGGGGGTGAATATCTGAGTTTCGAGTTTGGTACTCACTTAAGACAATGTGGAATTGTTTCGCAGTTAACACCGCCCGGAACACCATAGCGTAATGGTGTGTCCGAACGTCGTAATCGTACTTTATTAGAAATGGTGCGATCTATGATGTCTCTTACTGATTTGCCGTTATCATTTTGGGGTTATGCATTAGAAACAGCTGCATTCACTTTAAATAGGGCACCATCGAAATCCGTTGAGACGACACCATACGAACTGTGGTATGGAAAAAGGCCAAAGTTGTCGTTTCTTAAAGTTTGGGGATGTGATGCTTATGTCAAAAAGCTTCAGCCTGAAAAGCTGGAACCCAAAGCGGAAAAGTGCGTCTTCATAGGTTACCCAAAAGAGACAGTTGGGTACACCTTCTATCTCAAATCCGAGGGCAAAGTGTTTGTTGCTAAGAACGGAACTTTTCTCGAGAAGGAGTTTCTCTCGAGAGAATTGAGTGGGAGGAAGATAGAACTTGACGAGGTTGTCGAACCTCTCATCCCTCTGGATGGTGGCGCAGGGCAAGGGGAAACCTCTGTCGTTGCGACGCCGGTTGAGGAGGAAGTTAATGATGATGATCATGAAACTCCAGTTCAAGTTTCTGTTGAACCACGCAGGTCGACGAGATCACGCGCTGCTCCAGAGTGGTACGGTAATCCCGTCTTATCAATCATGTTGTTAGACAACAATGAACCTGCAAATTATGAAGAAGCGATGGTGGGCCCAGATTCCAACAAATGGCTAGAAGCCATGAAATCCGAGATCGGATCCATGTATGAGAACAAAGTATGGACTTTGGAGATACTGCCTGAGGGCCGCAAGGCTATTCAGAACAAATGGATCTTTAAGAAGAAGACGGACGCTGACGGTAATGTGACCGTTTATAAAGCTCGACTTGTGGCAAAGGGTTTTTCACAAGTTCCAGGAATTGACTACGATGAGACTTTCTCTCCTGTAGCGATGCTTAAGTCCGTCAGAATCATGTTAGCAATAGCTGCATTTTTCGATTATGAAATCTGGCAGATGGATGTCAAAACGGCGTTCCTTAACGGTTTCCTTAAGGAAGAGTTGTATATGATGCAACCCGAAGGTTTTGTCGATCCTAAAAATGCTAACAAAGTGTGCAAACTCCAGCGATCCATTTATGGACTGGTGCAAGCATCTCGGAGTTGGAACAAACGCTTTGATGAGGTGATCAAAGCATTTGGGTTTATACAAGTGGTTGGAGAATCTTGTATATACAAGAAAGTGAGTGGGAGCTCTGTGGCGTTTCTAATATTATATGTGGATGACATATTACTGATTGGAAACAACGTAGAGCTTTTAGAGAGCATAAAAGGTTACTTGAATAAAAGTTTCTCTATGAAGGACCTAGGAGAAGCTGCTTACATTCTAGGCATTAAGATCTATAGGGATAGATCAAAACGCCTGATAGGACTTTCACAAAGCACATACCTTGATAAAGTTTTGAAGAGGTTCAAAATGGAACAGTCCAAGAAAGGGTTCTTGCCAGTGTTACAAGGTACGAGATTGAGTAAGACTCAGTGCCCAGCAACTGATGAAGATAGAGAGCATATGCGCTCCGTCCCCTATGCTTCAGCCATAGGTTCTATCATGTATGCGATGTTGTGCACTAGACCGGATGTTAGCCTGGCCATAAGTATGGCAGGCAGGTTCCAGAGTAATCCAGGAGTGGATCACTGGACGGCGGTCAAGAATATCCTGAAGTACCTGAAAAGGACTAAGGAGATGTTTCTCGTGTATGGAGGTGACGAAGAGCTCGCCGTAAAAGGTTACGCCGATGCAAGCTTTGACACAGATCCGGACGACTCTAAGTCACAAACCGGATACGTATTTATTCTTAATGGGGGTGCAGTAAGCTGGTGCAGTTCCAAGCAAAGCGTCGTAGCAGATTCTACATGTGAAGCAGAGTACATGGCTGCCTCGGAGGCGGCTAAGGAAGGTGTCTGGATGAAGCAGTTCATGACGGATCTTGGAGTGGTGCCAAGTGCACTGGATCCAATAACCTTGTTCTGTGACAACACTGGTGCCATTGCCTTAGCAAAGGAACCAAGGTTTCACAAGAAGACCAGACACATCAAACGACGCTTCAACCTCATCCACGACTACGTCGAGGAGGAGGACGTAAATATATGCAAGGTGCACACGGATCTGAATGTAGCAGACCCGCTGACTAAACCTCTTCCACGGCCAAAACATGATCGACACCAGAACTGTATGGGTGAGGGCTAGATTATTGACTCTAGTGCAAGTGGGAGACTGTTGGAATTATGCCCTAGAGGCAATAATAAATGTATAGTTATTATTATAATTCCTGTATCAAGATAATAGTTTATTATCCATGCTATAATTGTATTGAATGAAGACTCATTTACATGTGTGGATACATAGACAAAACACCATCCCTAGCATGCCTCTAGTTGGCTAGCCAGTTGATCGATGATAGTCAGTGTCTTCTGATTATGAACAAGGTGTTGTTGCTTGATAACTGGATCACGTCATTGGGAGAATCACGTGATGGACTAGACCCAAACTAATAGACGTAGCATGTTGATCGTGTCATTTTGTTGCTACTGTTTTCTGCGTGTCAAGTATTTATTCCTATGACCATGAGATCATATAACTCACTGACCCCGGAGGAATGCTTTGTGTGTATCAAACGTCGCAACGTAACTGGGTGACTATAAAGATGCTCTACAGGTATCTCCGAAGGTGTTAGTTGAGTTAGTATGGATCAAGACTGGGATTTGTCACTCCGTGTGACGGAGAGGTATCTCGGGGCCCACTCGGTAATACAACATCACACACAAGCCTTGCAAGCAATGTAACTTAGTGTAAGTTGCGGGATCTTGTATTACGGAACGAGTAAAGAGACTTGCCGGTAAACGAGATTGAAATAGGTATGCGGACACTGACGATCGAATCTCGGGCAAGTAACATACCGAAGGACAAAGGGAATGACATACGGGATTATACGAATCCTTGGCACTGAGGTTCAAACGATAAGATCTTCGTAGAATATGTAGGATCCAATATGGGCATCCAGGTCCCGCTATTGGATATTGACCGAGGAGTCTCTCGGGTCATGTCTACATAGTTCTCGAACCCGCAGGGTCTGCACACTTAAGGTTCGACGTTGTTTTATGCGTATTTGAGTTATATGGTTGGTTACCGAATGTTGTTCGGAGTCCCGGATGAGATCACGGACGTCACGAGGGTTTCCGGAATGGTCCGGAAACGAAGATTGATATATAGGATGACCCCATTTGGTTACCGGAAGGTTTTCGTGCATTACCGGAAAAGTTTCGGGCTCATCGGTAGTGTACCGGGAGTGCCGGGAGGGGTGCCGGGGACCATCGGGAGGGGTGTCACGCCCCAAGGGGTCTCATGGGCTATGGGAAGAGATAAACCAGCCCCTAGTGGGCTGGAATAAGTTCCCACTAAGGCCCATAAGGTTTGAGAAGGAAAAAACACAAGGTGGAAAGAGTTTCCAAGTGGGAAGGTGGAATCCTACTCCAAGTAGGATTGGAGTAGGACTCCTCCACCTCCAATTTCGGCCAAACCTTGAGGGTTTGAGGCTGCCTCTTCCCTCCCCCTCCCTCCTATATATACTAAGGTATTAGGGCTGATTTGAGACAACTTTTGCCACGGCAGCCCGACCACATACCTCCATAGTTTTTCCTCTAGATCGCGTTTCTGCGGAGCTCGGGCGGAGCCCTGCTGAGACGAGATCGTCACCAACCTCCGGAGCGCCGTCACGCTGCCGGAGAACTCTTCTACCTCTCCGTCTCTCTTGCTGGATCAAGAAGGCCGAGATCATCGTCGAGCTGTACGTGTGCTGAACGCGGAGGTGCCGTCCGTTCGGTACTAGATCGTGGGACTGATCGCGGGATTGTTCGCGGGGCGGATCGAGGGACGTGAGGACGTTCCACTACATCAACCGCGTTCTCTAACGCTTCTGCTGTACGATCTACAAGGGTACGTAGATCACTCATCCCCTCTCGTAGATGGACATCACCATGATAGGTCTTCGTGCGCGTAGGAAATTTTTTGTTTCCCATGCGACGTTCCCCAACACTAATAGCATACAAAACGGGCCGGAGTAGGCAAAAACTGGGAGTTTTGACGAGTTCCCGTAACCGTTCCCCGGGGTTCCGAAAACATTCGGATCATAGCGGGATCCAAAATCATTGAGGAATAGCATACAGAACGAGCCAGAATAGGCCGAAACTGCTAGTTTTGACGAGTTCCCCATAACCGGACCCCGAGGTTCCGGAAATATTCGGATCAGAGCGGGATCCAAAATCAGTGACTAATAGCATACAAAACTGGCTGGACTAGGCCAAAACTGCGAGTTTTGATGAGTTCCCCTAACCGGACCCAGGGGTTCCCAAAACGTTCGGATCGCAGCGGGATCCAAAATCAGTGAGCAATAGCATGCAGAACTAGCCAGAATAGGCCAAAACTGCGAGTTTTGACGAGTTCGCTGTAACCGGACCCCGATGATTTCGGAAACATCCGGATCACAGCGGGACCCAAAATCAGTGACTAAGTGCATAGAAAACATGCCGAAATAAGCCAAAACTGTGAGTTTTGACGAGTTGTGCGTAACTGGACCCCGGGGTTCCCAAAATGTTTGGATTGCAGGAGGACCCAAAATAAGTGACTAATAGCATACAAACGTGCCCAAAACAGGCCAAAACTGCGAGTTTTGACCAGTTCCCCGTAACTAGACCTCGGGGTTCCCGAAACGTTCGGATCGCAGCGGGATCCAAAATCAATGAGGAAAAGCATACAGAACTAGCCAAAATATGCCAAAACTGCGAGTTTTGACGAGTTCCCCATAACCGGACCTCAAGGGTCCGGAAACGTTTGGATCACAGCGGGACCCAAAATCAGTGAGTAATAGCATACAAAACTGGCTGGAATAGGCCAAAACTGCGAGTTTTTACGAGTTCCCCGTAACCAGACCCCGGGGTTCCCAAAACGTTCGGATCGCAGCAGGACCCAAAATCAGTGACTAATAGCATACAAAACTGGCCAGTATAGGCCAAAACTACGAGTTTTGACAAATTCCCCGTAACCGGACCCAAGGGTTCTCGAAGCGTTCAGATCACAGCGGGACCTAAAATCAGTGACTAATAGCATACAAAACTGGCCGGAGTAGGCAAAAGTTCAGAGTTTTGACAAGCTCCCGTAACCAGACCCCGGGGTTCCGAAAACGTTCGGATCACAGCGGGATCCAAAATCATTGAGCAATAGCATACAGAACGAGCCAGAATAGGCCGAAACTGCTAGTTTTGATGAGTTCCTCGTAACCGGACCCCGAGGTTCCGGAAACATTCGGATCACAGCGGGACCCAAAATCAGTGACTAATAGCATACAAAACTGGCCGAAATAGGCCAAAACTGCGAGTTTTGACAAGTTCCCCATAACCGGACCCCGAGGTTCCCAAAACGTACGGATCGCAGCAGGACCCAAAATCCGTGACGAATAGCGTACAAAACTGGCGTGAATAGGTGAAAACTGCGAGTTTTGACGAGTTCCCGGTAACCGGACCCTAGGGTTCCCGAAGCGTTCAAATCACAACGGGACCCAAAATCAGTGACTAATAGCATACAAAACTGGTCGGAATAGGCCAAAACTGCAAGTTTTCGCGAGTTCCCCGTAACCGGACCACGTAGTTCCTTAAACGTCCGGAACACAACGGGACCCAAAATCAGTTAGTAATAGCATACAAAATTGGCCGGAGTAGGCGAAAACTGCGAGTTTTGACGAGTTCCCATAATCGGACCAAGGGGTTCGATCCCGAAACGTTCGGATCACAGCGGGACCCAAAATAAGTGACTAATAGCATACAAAACGGGCCGGAGTAGGCAAAAACTAGGAGTTTTGACGAGTTCCCGTAACCGTTCCCCGGGGTTCCGAAAACGTTCGGATCACAGCGGGATCCAAAATCATTGAGCAATAGCATACAGAACGAGCCAGAATAGGCCGAAACTGCTAGTTTTGACGAGTTCCCCGTAACCGGACCCCGAGGTTCCGGAAACATTCGGATCACAGCGGGATCCAAAATCAGTGACTAATAGCATACAAAACTGGCTGGACTAGGCCAAAACTGCGAGTTTTGATGAGTTCCCCTAACCGGACCCAGGGGTTCCCAAAACGTTCGGATCGCAGCGGGATCCAAAATTAGTGAGCAATAGCATGCAGAAGTAGCCAGAATAGGCCAAAACTACGAGTTTTGACGAGTTCGTTGTAACCGGACCCCGATGATTTCGGAAACATCCGGATCACAGCGGACCCAAAATCAGTGACTAAGTGCATAGAAAACATGCCGAAATAAGACAAAACTGTGAGTTTTGACGAGTTGTGCGTAACTGGACCCCGGGGTTCCCAAAATGTTTGGATTGCAGGAGGACCCAAAATAAGTGACTAATAGCATACAAACGTGCCCAAAACAGGCCAGAACTGCGAGTTTTGACCAGTTCCCCGTAACTAGACCTCGGGGTTCCCGAAACGTTCGGATCGAAGCGGGATCCAAAATCAATGAGGAATAGCATATAGAACTAGCCAAAATATGCAAAAACTGCGAGTTTTGACGAGTTCCCCATAACCGGACCTCGAGGGTCCGGAAACGTTTGGATTACAGCGGGACCCAAAATCAGTGAGTAATAGCATACAAAACTGGCTGGAATAGGCCAAAACTGCGAGTTTTTACGAGTTCCCCGTAACCAGACCCCGGGGTTCCCAAAACGTTCGGATCCCAGCAGGACCCAAAATCAGTGACTAATAGCATACAAAACTGGCCAGTATAGGCCAAAACTGCGAGTTTTGACAAATTCCCCGTAACCGGACCCAAGGGTTCTCGAAGCGTTCAGATCACAGCGGGACCCAAAATCAGTGACTAATAGCATACAAAACTGGCCGGAGTAGGCAAAAACTCAGAGTTTTGACGAGCTCCCGTAACCGGACCCCGGGGTTCCGAAAACGTTCGGATCACAGCGGGATCCAAAATCATTGAGCAATAGCATACAGAACGAGCCAGAATAGGCCGAAACTGCTAGTTTTGATGAGTTCCTCGTAACCGGACCCCGAAGTTCCGGAAACATTCGGATCACAGCGGGACCCAAAATCAGTGACTAATATTATACAAAACTGGCCGAAATAGGCCAAAACTGCGAGTTTTGACAAGTTCCCCATAACCGGACCCCGAGGTTCCCAAAACGTTCGGATCGCAGCAGGACCCAAAATCCGTGACGAATAGCATACAAAACTGGCGTGAATAGGTGAAAACTGCGAGTTTTGACAAGTTCCCCGTAACCGGACCCTAGGGTTCCCGAAGCGTTCAAATCACAACGGGACCCAAAATCAGTGACTAATAGCATACAAAACTGGTCGGAATAGGCCAAAACTGCGAGTTTTCGCGAGTTCCCCGTAACCGGACCACGTAGTTCCTTAAACGTCCGGAACACAACGGGACCCAAAATCAGTTAGTAATAGCATAAAAAATTGGCCGGAGTAGGCGAAAACTGCGAGTTTTGACGAGTTCCCGTAATCGGACCAAGGGGTTCGATCCCGAAACGTTCGGATCACAGCGGGACCCAAAATAAGTGACTAATAGCATACAAAACGGGCCGGAGTAGGCAAAAACTGGGAGTTTTGACGAGTTCCCGTAACCGTTCCCCGGGGTTCCGAAAACGTTCGGATCACAGCGGGATCCAAAATCATTGAGCAATAGCATACAGAACGAGCCAGAATAGGCCGAAACTGCTAGTTTTGACGAGTTCCCCGTAACCGGACCCCGAGGTTCTGGAAACATTCGGATCACAGCGGGATCCAAAATCAGTGACTAATAGCATACAAAACTGGCTGGACTAGGCCAAAACTGCGAGTTTTGATGAGTTCCCCTAACCGGACCCAGGGGTTCCCAAAACGTTCGGATCGCAGCGGGATCCAAAATCAGTGAGCAATAGCATGCAGAACTAGCCAGAATAGGCCAAAACTACGAGTTTTGACGAGTTCGCTGTAACCGGACCCCGATGATTTCGGAAACATCCGGATCACAGCGGGACCCAAAATCAGTGACTAAGTGCATAGAAAACATGCCGAAATAAGCCAAAACTGTGAGTTTTGACGAGTTGTGCGTAACTGGACCCCGGGGTTCCCAAAATGTTTGGATTGCAGGAGGACCCAAAATAAGTGACTAATAGCATACAAACGTGCCCAAAACAGGCCAAAACTGCGAGTTTTGACCAGTTCCCCGTAACTAGACCTCGGGGTTCCCGAAACGTTCGGATCGAAGCGGGATCCAAAATCAATGAGGAATAGCATATAGAACTAGCCAAAATATGCAAAAACTGCGAGTTTTGACGAGTTCCCCATAACCGGACCTCGAGGGTCCGGAAACGTTTGGATTACAGCGGGACCCAAAATCAGTGAGTAATAGCATACAAAACTGGCTGGAATAGGCCAAAACTGCGAGTATTTACGAGTTCCCCGTAACCAGACCCCGGGGTTCCCAAAACGTTCGGATCACAGCAGGACCCAAAATCAGTGACTAATAGCATACAAAACTGGCCAGTATAGGCCAAAACTGCGAGTTTTGACAAATTCCCCGTAACCGGACCCAAGGGTTCTCGAAGCGTTCAGATCACAGCGGGACCCAAAATCAGTGACTAATAGCATACAAAACTGGCCGGAGTAGGCAAAAACTCAGAGTTTTGACGAGCTCCCGTAACCAGACCCCGGGGTTCCGAAAACGTTCGGATCACAGCGGGATCCAAAATCATTGAGCAATAGCATAAAGAACGAGCCAGAATAGGCCGAAACTGCTAGTTTTGATGAGTTCCTCGTAACCGGACCCCGAGGTTCCGGAAACATTCGGATCACAGCGGGACCCAAAATCAGTGACTAATAGCATACAAATCTGGCCGAAATAGGCCAAAACTGCGAGTTTTGACAAGTTCCCCATAACCGGACCCCGAGGTTCCCAAAACGTTCGGATCGCAGCAGGACCCAAAATCCGTGACGAATAGCATACAAAACTGGCGTGAATAGGTGAAAACTGCGAGTTTTGACGAGTTCCCCGTAACCGGACCCTAGGGTTCCCGAAGCGTTCAAATCACAACGGGACCCAAAATCAGTGACTAATAGCATACAAAACTGGTCGGAATAGGCCAAAACTGCGAGTTTTCGCGAGTTCCCCGTAACCGGACCACGTAGTTCCTTAAACGTCCAGAACACAACGGGACCCAAAATCAGTTAGTAATAGCATAAAAAATTGGCCGGAGTAGGCGAAAACTGCGAGTTTTGACGAGTTCCCGTAATCGGACCAAGGGGTTCGATCCCGAAACGTTCGGATCACAGCGGGACCCAAAATAAGTGACTAATAGCATACAAAACGGGCCGGAGTAGGCAAAAACTGGGAGTTTTGACGAGTTCCCCTAACCGTTCCCCGGGGTTCCGAAAACGTTCGGATCACAGCGGGATCCAAAATCATTGAGCAATAGCATACAGAACGAGCCAGAATAGGCCGAAACTGCTAGTTTTGACGAGTTCCCCGTAACCGGACCCCGAGGTTCCGGAAACATTCGGATCACAGCGGGATCCAAAATCAGTGACTAATAGCATACAAAACTGGCTGGACTAGGCCAAAACTGCGAGTTTTGATGAGTTCCCCTAACCGGACCCAGGGGTTCCCAAAACGTTCGGATCGCAGCGGGATCCAAAATCAGTGAGCAATAGCATGCAGAACTAGCCAGAATAGGCCAAAACTACGAGTTTTGACGAGTTCGCTGTAACCGGACCCCGATGATTTCGGAAACATCCGGATCACAGCGGGACCCAAAATCAGTGACTAAGTGCATAGAAAACATGCCGAAATAAGCCAAAACTGTGAGTTTTGACGAGTTGTGCGTAACTGGACCCCGGGGTTCCCAAAATGTTTGGATTGCAGGAGGACCCAAAATAAGTGACTAATAGCATACAAACGTGCCCAAAACAGGCCAAAACTGCGAGTTTTGACCAGTTCCCCGTAACTAGACCTCGGGGTTCACGAAACGTTCGGATCGAAGCGGGATCCAAAATCAATGAGGAATAGCATATAGAACTAGCCAAAATATGCAAAAACTGCGAGTTTTGACGAGTTCCCCATAACCGGACCTCGAGGGTCCGGAAACGTTTGGATTACAGCGGGACCCAAAATCAGTGAGTAATAGCATACAAAACTGGCTGGAATAGGCCAAAACTGCGAGTTTTTACGAGTTCCCCGTAACCAGACCCCGGGGTTCCCAAAACGTTCGGATCACAGCAGGACCCAAAATCAGTGACTAATAGCATACAAAACTGGCCAGTATAGGCCAAAACTGCGAGTTTTGACAAATTCCCCGTAACCGCACCCAAGGGTTCTCGAAGCGTTCAGATCACAGCGGGACCCAAAATCAGTGACTAATAGCATACAAAACTGGCCGGAGTAGGCAAAAACTCAGAGTTTTGACGAGCTCCCGTAACCGGACCCCGGGGTTCCGAAAACGTTCGGATCACAGCGGGATCCAAAATCATTGAGCAATAGCATACAGAACGAGCCAGAATAGGCCGAAACTGCTAGTTTTGATGAGTTCCTCGTAACCGGACCCCGAGGTTCCGGAAACATTCGGATCACAGCGGGACCCAAAATCAATGACTAATAGCATACAAAACTGGCCGAAATAGGCCAAAACTGCGAGTTTTGACAAGTTCCCCATAACCGGACCCCGAGGTTCCCAAAACGTTCGGATCGCAGCAGGACCCAAAATCCGTGACGAATAGCATACAAAACTGGCGTGAATAGGTGAAAACTGCGAGTTTTGACAAGTTCCCCGTAACCGGACCCTAGGGTTCCCGAAGCGTTCAAATCACAACGGGACCCAAAATCAGTGACTAATAGCATACAAAACTGGTCGGAATAGGCCAAAACTGCGAGTTTTCGCGAGTTCCCCGTAACCGGACCACGTAGTTCCTTAAACGTCCGGAACACAACGGGACCCAAAATCAGTTAGTAATAGCATAAAAAATTGGCCGGAGTAGGCGAAAACTGCGAGTTTTGACGAGTTCCCGTAATCGGACCAAGGGGTTCGATCCCGAAACGTTCGGATCACAGCGGGACCCAAAATAAGTGACTAATAGCATACAAAACGGGACGGAGTAGGCAAAAACTGGGAGTTTTGACGAGTTCCCGTAACCGTTCCCCGGGGTTCCGAAAACATTCGGATCACAGCGGGATCCAAAATCACTGAGCAATAGCATACAGAACGAGACAGAATAGGCCGAAACTGCTAGTTTTGACGAGTTCCCCGTAACCGTACCCCGAGGTTCCGGAAACATTCGGATCACAGCGGGATCCAAAATCAGTGACTAATAGCATACAAAACTGGCTGGACTAGGCCAAAATTGCGAGTTCTGATGAGTTCCCCTAACCGGACCCAGGGGTTCCCAAAACGTTCGGATCGCAGCGGGATCCAAAATCAGTGAGCAATAGCATGCAGAACTAGCCAGAATAGGCCAAAACTACGAGTTTTGACGAGTTCGCTGTAACCGGACCCCGATGATTTCGGAAACATCCGGATCACAGCGGGACCCAAAATCAGTGACTAAGTGCATAGAAAACATGCCGACATAAGCCAAAACTGTGAGTTTTGACGAGTTGTGCGTAACTGGACCCCGGGGTTCCGAAAATGTTTGGATTGCGGGAGGACCCAAAATAAGTGACTAATAGCATACAAACGTGCCCAAAACAGGCCAAAACTGCGAGTTTTGACCAGTTCCCCGTAACTAGACCTCGGGGTTCCCGAAACGTTCGAATCGCAGCGGAACCAAAATCAGTGAGGAATAGCATACAGAACTAGCCAAAATATGCCAAAACTGCGAGTTTTGACGAGTTCCCCATAACCGGACCTCGAGGGTCCGGAAACGTTTGGATCACAGCGGGACCCAAAATCAGTGAGTAATAGCATACGAAACTGGCTGGAATAGGCCAAAACTGCGAGTTTTTACGAGTTCTTCGTAACCAGACCCCGGGGTTCACAAAACGTTCGGATCACAGCAGGATCCAAAATCAGTGACTAATAGCCTAAAAAACTGGCCAGTATAGGCCAAAACTGCGAGTTTTGACAAATTCCCCATAACCGGACCCAAGGGTTCTCGAAGCG